>NC_061122.1:60063305-60262719 GCF_002878395.1 Capsicum annuum
AAAAAAAAGCAGAGATGTTTGGCCCAGATTTGTTTCACCAAGCTATTGATAAGGTGAATGTAATTTAGGATAGGCTTAAGACCGCCCAAAGTCACCAAAACTCCTATACGAATGTGAGGGGAAGGGACTTGGAATTTGAGGTTAGATTGGGTGTTCTTGAAGGTATCTCTCATGAAGGGAGTAATGCAGTTTGGGAAGAAAGAAAAGCACAATTCCTGATATGCTGGCGCATACTTGGTTTTGAGAAGGGTTGGTACTGTTGCATATGAGTTGGAATTGCCTACTAGCATGAGTTCCATTCATCCGGTATTCCATATGCCCATGTTACAGAAATGCGTGAGAGATTCTTTATTGGTTATTCCCTTAGAGAACATTGGTATTTTGAATTCTTTATCCTATGAGGAAGTCCCTCTGAGGATCTTGGATCGGCAAGTAATCAATTGCGAATGAAAGACATGGCATTGGTAAAGGTTCTATGGTGGAACCAAAAGTATGAGGAAGCTACTTTGGAAGCCGACGGGGACATGAAGTCAGAGTATCCGTTCCTACTACCTATTCTAGAAATTAGTGCTTGAGGTATATGTGTGTTCTTAACATCTCTGTTTTCTATCTTTGTTAATGGTAGATTGTGAATTTCTAGGCATCTTTATTTTCTAACTTGGTTAAAGGTAAGAGTAGAGGCATGTAGAGTCAAAATCATTCTTGTATTGCCTTGTTCAATCATTCAGGTATGAAAGATACTAAGTGGGGGAGACTGAAACTCCCCAAACTTTGGCCCTTGCAAATTTCCCGAGTCTTAACCTTTTTGTTCATCATACGACTCACACTATAAGTTGTATGGTGTGCTGACGAGTCTAGGGACCCTAGTCGTATGTTGGTTAATGCATTGTTGAAAAAGGTCTTTCCTAATTGTGAGGGACCTAATATGATTCGTATGTCCATGTGACGAGAGGTTTGGGGTCCAAACCTATGTTTCCTAATGTCTAACCCTTGATGACCTACCTTGGATACAACTTAATGGAACTAGTCGTATGTTCTATTAACGAGTTGGGCAAGGGAGTCATATGCTAGACAAAATATGGTGTCCAACTTTCTGATCCTGTGATGACTTAAAGGTATCACTTATATGTTGTGTTGACAATTTAGAGGGTCAACTCGTACCAACTAATGAGTTTTCTACAACTTTTAAGCTAAGGGTATTATGGATATTTTCCACCCTAAGCCCTTAAAACCCCATATCTTACAACACTTATTTGGAATTTATTCTACACTTTGGATGATCAAACACTCCTTAAGCTCACTCTAAAACTTCTCAATAATAATTGGGCTAGGGTTTCTTTAAGGTGATCATTTAGAGGCTTGAGGATCAAAGTCTCTCCACGAATCTCCGTAACTTAGGCATGTGACTCTTCCGTTATTGTTAGTTCACAAAATCATGTGTTTTAAAAATTATTCAATAATCATTAATGGTGGTTTTGAAATCCATGGTTGAGGGTTTGAATGCATAATGTTGAATATTATTTTCTCATGGTTCAGATTGTGATTATACATATTTTGATAACGGTTTTATACATGTGGGTGCTTGGTAATTGTGATATAAACTAAGGGATCACGGTTAACCCAAATTCGATGATTTTTGGATTGAAAAATTATTTGACAGTAGTATGCCCTCAACTTGTTTGTTAAATTACCCATGAGAATGAGCTTGTCATAGGTTGAATTGTGTTTTGAACTAAGACATTGGCCTAATAATGTATGTTGTTGGTAAATGGTTTTATGAAAGCTTTGTTGGCCATAAACTTATGTTCATCTAATTTGGCCTCTATTGGCATTTCTTACAAAATTAACCCATTGTGGTAGCTCCAGGTTATGGTATTAACTTATCTACTGCCAGAACTTAGTACGACCTATCATGACCTGTAAATTGGGTCACGACAGGATACATGGACTATTGAGTGAAATATGCATAGTTCTTATCCCCAGCTCTTTGTTGATTCAGGTATTTCTTAGTCTTTGTTTGAGGACAAACTAGAATTTTAGTAAGGATGATGTAACGACTAGCCTTTTTATGAATTATGTGTAATTTGTGATTTTATATGATTTGAATATTTTTCTTCTCCCCGTAGTTGAATTATGGTATTGTTGGAGTGTGGGAGTGATGGGCATAATTCCCAATGCGTTTTTGTACCATTTGTGCGATATTATGTTTTTTGATGGCTTTGAGAGCCTCATTATTGACCCGTGTGAAATTATCTTTTGATCCTGCGATGGATGGTTGAATGGACTGCACTATCAGCTACAAAATATCGATTTTAGGCTAGGTAGACCTTTGTTTTGCATCCCAATGCACCCGAGCTCATATTGACCTATTGGTAGGAAAGTTGAAAATTTTGAAAATATGGGTGTGGGACCCAAAATTGATCGAAATGACCTTGGATGGAAAATTTGATTTTTCCAATACATCTGGAACGCTGATTTTAGCGTGGTAACATGTTTAGTTGGGTTATATGACTTTTAAATCCCATTTTGTCTGTCGGTTTAGAAAATTATAATTTCGGATTTTGGTGGTCAACTCTATTAAAATGATATTTTTTGAAAATTTGATATTGCCATTGAGTCCAGAACATTGAATTTAGTGTGGTTTCATAGTTCACTAGTGTATATTAGACTCCGAACAAATTTCGAGAATCATGTCAAAGTTCGGGTTGGATCTTAAAAAATTTTGATTTTTGAAAGAAAATGCTGGTGCAGCTGGTGTAGTGTATAAAAATAGTCCTTTTTGGCCCATTTTCTAATTCTTTCACATTTCCTCTAAAGAGTTAAACCCTAAAATACTATGACAGATTAAAGTGAAGCTTGTGGGAATTAGGAAGCTAGATTAACATCTATTTCTTGATTCTATTATGGATTTAAAGTGATATTTCATCCTTTCTTACTCTAATTCCTTGATTAATTTCTCAAAATCCTAAAAATCTTAGGGCTTAGTTTTAAACCCCAATTTTACCCCTTTTCATTTCAATAATCTTTTAATCTTATAATTACTATTTTTTCATCAATTTAACCTTCAAAATAACTTCGATTCTTGAGTTTAACATAGATTTCAAAGATTTTACCCAATAAAGCTCAAAAATAGTTTCTCTTTAATATGAACCTCATTTTTTACTCGATTTGACTTGGGTTTTAAGCTATAGATTCCAAAAAAATATGGGGAACACATTTTTGAAGTAAAATTACAATTTTGCCCATTTTTGTTGAAAACCCATTTTTGGGGTCTATTTTAACCCCAAACCAAGAGTAGTAAAAATGGGTATCAATGGCTTTGTTATGATGCGTAGTTTCTATATTTCTTGGTTTTAGTTGATTTCAGGATCGTTTGGGGAAAGTACGGTCATGGGTTCAAAGTATAGCAGATCGATTTTGGCATTCGAAGTAGGTTAGGACTTAACTCTTTTAGATAGGGTTGGGTAGTAAATGTTGGTACAAAACACATGTTTAGGGTGGAAACTAATCATGAAATATATATATATATATATATATATATATTCACACTTTTTAGGCATATGAATCATGTGGAAAATTCATTGATAGTGGAAATAGTAAATGAATGTTGGCTCACGTAGTTGTGAAATAGAAAAATTATGGTTGGTGGTGGAAATACATCATATGATTTGGTTGTGGAAATATTCATTTTGTATTATCGTGAACATTACATCATCATTCTCATGTCATCATACTCATCATTTCACTTGATTATTTTATTGCTTTATATTTACTTGTTGTCATGTATGTGTACTTTATTTTTGTATTGTCTTATTTATGTGATTTTGAAATGCTAGAATTAGTAAAATACAATAGTAGAAAAACTAGAAATACAGAGGTTGTATGCCAACCCCAAGGCTGTGTGCCAAACCCAAGGCTATGTGCCAACCTCAAGGATGTGTGACAACCTCATGCATCTTTATCATTATCATCCTTATCATCATAATCATTATCATCATCATATATATTGCACTTACTTTATTTTCTTTATGTTGTGCTTGTATTTTCATATTAACTCATCATCTATCTATTTGTTCTATATCTTGACTTGTTAATGTATAATTTTTCTATCTTTCTAATTTGTACTCGATAATCTTGATTATACACACTCCTCATTCATTCTACTTGTATGTGATATTATGTGTATTTTTATCCCTATCTAGTGTGTTGTTGTATTATTATGTGTGGATATTGTAGAATTATTAGTGCAAGCAGTGTGGGCTGACGTTGTGGGATATTTTGTGATTGAAGGTAATGTGTGGATATTGTAGAATTATTAGTGCAAGCAGTGTGGGCTGACGTTGTGGGATATTTTGTTATTGAAGGTAATGTGTCCTTAGTGTAAATTTTATATTCTTATTTTACTTCTTTTCTTAGTCAGACTATGATACCTATTGAGTACTAGTAGATAGTACTCTTGACTACTGTGTCATTTTGGTGCTTGTCTAGCTCGAGAGCACCTCAGATTGGTTGATTTCGAGCGCCTTCAAATTTAATCAAGGTAGCAGTTGGACATTAATGCATTTGGAGTTCAACTCTATCTTTTTATAGTAGTTATATCTTTATTTATATTCAGAGATAGATGTTAACCCTATGTGGGTATTTCTGATATATTTGACTAATGGTTGTATTAGTAGTTCTTATACTATTGACACCAAGTTTTGGGAGTTATGGATGTGTTATTGGTTATATTCCTTCTGCATTTATCATACTTTTGTGGCTCAACTTTATTCTAGAAGCCTTACTTTTGGGGTAATTCTATATTTTTCCCTTTGTGTATTAGTTTGGGTGATAGACTTACTTGTCGAGGTATGCCGTGACAAGTGCCATCATGACCCTTAGTTTTTGGGTTGTGAAATTGAAACATCCACAAAGTACTATAGGGGTAAATTTATGACCACAACAATAATTTTTGCCACTGCAGCAATAAAATTAGTGTAGTTATGTTTCATTCTAACTTTTTATTGATGGTGTCATTCGGTGATGTCTTGGATATTTTAAATTAATAATTATAGAATTAGGCTCATAATTTCCTCTGTGGGTGTTATAGTTTTGTGTTATTAGTTGGGTGAAATTTTATGGAATAATTAGTGTGTAGGTTGGATAAGCACATTGAGTTAGTCAATAATTAGATGCACTTCAATGAAATGAGTTGATGAGAAGTATCATTTTTCTTATAGCCCATTGGGTACATGCATTTTGAGTCCTGCCTAGAATCCTATCACTCTCTCTCCATAATTGTTCGAGGTTGAACTATGGGTATATTAGTATCTAACTTAACATTCCAAAATACTGTTATGTCAAAAATCATCTAGAAAAAATTTGCAATAAAGAAAATCATTCTTCGAACCAAGAGAAATTATTTCATGGAGAAAAGTGGGGCCCAACTAAAATTAGTCAAAAAATTTAATGAAATGGGTCAGCTTTCTACCTACCGCTGAGTGGTAAGTCCACCGTTCCAGTGGTAAATCAATCGCTACTGCAATTCTCGTGTAGTAGCTAGCTCAAATTATTTTTTAAAACCCACTTTTTATTCTAGCCTCTTTAGGTGATTCTCTTTCTTTCATCAACATGCAAAATAAACCCAAAAGCTAGAGCTATGAGTTTCAAAGGAGACACTTCATGAAGGCAATTTTTACACATACCTGATGAGAATATGGAGTGGGAAAATACCTGGCACACAAGGTCGACTCCCTTTTCAATAGCAATGTAATTCATCTATGAGGTAGGTTATGTTTTAATATGTAGTATACTTGGCCTAGATGCATGTAAAAAAGATAGTAGTGTTGGGAGTTTTCATACCTTAGGCCTTCAGGCATGGTGTATGCATGGATGAAATGTTCATAACTCATTTAGAATTTAAATATGTGGTTAATCATTATTATATTAAGTTCGTGTGACATTTCGTGTGTTAAATTGATAGTTTTTGTGAAGACTAAGATGAGTTGGGAGATGGTAAAGGTATTAACGGTATAAGGTAAAGTTTATTTTGACTGTCAAATGAGATAGGAGTAAATTAGTGTTAAGATAGGCTATTTATGAGGCTCAAGAAAAATCTACAAAATAGAATTGGGGAATTAGAAAAGACAATAAGTGAACTGCAAGAGTAAATTAGTTGAATGAATAGAGTGAAAGAGTCATAAAAGAGCTTACTTTAATAGAGATGGTGTATTAGATGATAGACTAGGTATAATCTCTTTTTGGTGTAAGGAAAATAGATAAAAATTGTAAGAATATTAAATATGTAAGAATAGTAAGGTCACGTTTAGTAATTTGAGGTTATGGTTGGTTAAGGTCTAAGAAATAACCTAACAATATGAGAGTCTATCAATAAGAGGGGCTTACCAGTATTGGTAATGTGGGCACCCGATAAGTTTCTTAGAATCTACATTATTATGAATCCCATTCAGTTGAAGTATAAGCTTTGGTGTAGAATAGCCCCAAGGAATTGTGTGAATGGTATGTTGCGACAATAGACTCGCTTGACTCTCTGAATATATGTAAGCTAAGCATTTGTAATTAGGTTCTAGCAGTAATACTGATTATTAATTGCATTGCATATTCATTACCATTGATGATTATGATGAAGTGATTACGTTGATAATGATGTTGATGATAGTGAAATTGAGACATAATAATGATGATGATGTGATACCTTGATAGTGATGTTGATAATGATGATACTTAGATCATAGTTGTGATGATGATGTGATTACATTGATAATGATATCAATGATGATGATAATAAGATCGCAATTATAATAATTGTATTACATGGTTAATGATATTGGTGATGATGATTATATGATGCGGTGGTGATGATGTGATGATAATGCATACTGCATATATACATCCATTATATTCCATCGAATGTACATTATACTCATGAGTTTTGAATTAAATTGTTGAGTATGTGAAGAAGTGTGGAAGGTGTAAATATGAACTCATATTCTACCTTAATTGGAGTGTCATAATTTTTCCGATCATTAGTTATATTATACATTATAAATAATGAGGAATCAAGCTACCTGATTTGGTGTTTCGGAGTAGTATCATATTGAAGTCCATACAACTGCCTCAATGGTTAGGAGTAGGATCACCAAATTAAAAAAGATAAGGTAGGACTTAGAAGTATCAAAGAAGTATGACTTTTTCAATGGAAAAAGATACAAAATATTTAATGACAAGTAGGTCACAAAGATGCTAAGGGTAAATATTAATAATCACATAAATAGTAGCTAGCAACCAAAACGTCTCTTGACGTCATGATTTCTTACTCTATGCTATTATATTTATCTCTTTCTAACCCTGGAAAACTAGTGAAACCTACCAAAATGTGAGGTTGTAGTAATGCTATGCTTATTTTACTACCATTTAGGGGTAT
Organism: Capsicum annuum; assembly: GCF_002878395.1. Lineage (NCBI taxonomy): Eukaryota > Viridiplantae > Streptophyta > Magnoliopsida > Solanales > Solanaceae > Capsicum > Capsicum annuum. Next base: position 60,070,729 of record NC_061122.1, read on the forward strand.
AGCCATGATACAAGTCAGTTGGGGTTTCCTTATATCTGACGACAATTACTTTGTAACAGCTCATGTTCTTTCAATCTTACATGGATGATGTGTTTTGGAGTTTCTTATTCCTTGTCTAGTGCTCTTATATCTATTTAGATTAGGTTCTACGGATTCGCTGGTAATGATTTTTTGCATTATTTTTACTTACCAAATGTACTGAAACAAGAGTTATTTGTAATCTTAAATAAATGTTTGTTTTAAGAAGTGTTATGTTTATTTTCCTCGTTAATTGAATTATTAGGTGGTAAGGATTCTCCTATCTTGTATGGAGTTAGATAGTTGTCTGCACGATTTGTGATTTAGGTTATGACAATAATTGAGCCACCCATTCAACTGATAGGAGGAAAAACTTGTACTCTAAACTAGTGTGATATCCATTGTCCAAGTAATATTCTGAACCTCATCTATAAATTTGTGTGAATCCTCATCAACATTCGAACCATAAAACTCTAGAGGTTTTTACTAAGGGAAGCCTCACACTGTAATAATTTTTGTATTTCTCTTTGGGTTTGTAGGTGTTACAACTTGCTAGTTAAGCTAGTTGTTCACGACTTGTGAACGTATCTAAATAGTTACCCTAAATTCCACAGAGTGACTTGTTTACTCAAGGGATTTGTTAATGCTAGAAGGGCTAACTAGTTTCATTCCTTCTTCTAATGGATTTTCTAGGAGTGATGAAGGTATGATACCTATTTTGTCACAATTTAAGATTAGCCCTCGATGTAACACTGTGCTTAGATCGACAAGTTACCCCAACAAACTCATTACATGGCATAATACTAAGCATTTTAAAATAAATAAGATTGAGCGAAAGAAAAGTTGGTTTGAATATAAGGTCTGAAATAATTTGTATAAACTCTAAAATCAAACAGAGTGTGAAAGGATTACTAAAATTTAAGTGAATAAAAAATTGATATGTCTAACTTTATTTCTAAAAATCTTCTACTATTGATGAGTTCTTTTGGACAAGTTCACAGCTAACTAAAATACTAAAAGAAATCAATAATGAACTCTTATCCTCGAATAATAAGAATTCATCAATAGTAACCATTTAGGTGGCACTGGAATGTACATACTGTGATGTTGAGACTGAGTTCCTAAACCTATATCATAAGACTAAATAATACAAAATAAATTATGTGATCAGTACTTTGAATGTGTTGGGCATGTGGGATATGCAAGATGTAAAATAAAGTAAGCATGCAAAAAATATTGATATACTGTACTGAATGGAAATGAAATTTAAAGAATTTAATTATGGTACAATAACCTCATATTGATAAACACAACAATTGATATGCAAAGATACTCTGAAAAATTCATAAGGTAATGCAAATAAAATAGAATTGATGGTCATGTGCAAATATACTGAGTTTTAGTTTATGGAAGAGTCTACTAACCAACATAAACTACATGAGATAGTGTTGAGACAAATGTATATTCCTAATCGAGAGGACCCAATATACCTTGCTAGGATGTAGAGGAATGACTAGCGTGATCACTAAACTGGTGCCCAACTGGGAGGTCTAAATAACCATACGGTGGCACGTAGTGTTTGATCTTTGGGTAAAACTAGGGCCATAATCCAACTCAATGCTAAGTACTAATCTCAACTGATAAGATACTCATAGCTCATTTTAAACTGATGTTCAGAAACTTGATCAAAACCTAATTTATCAAAAAGTACTATTACTGAAAATCTATAATGTTTTTTCATTCTAAAACCCTAGCAGTCTGAAACATACTTTGAAAACATAACTAAAATAAATGAAATTTATTCAAATCATTCTAGTATTAAATTCATATAAGATAATGTCATATTGAATGTAAAATCATGGAAAACAAGTCATAATAGCATAGGAATCATAAGAAGATTGTAGTGTAAGGGAAATCATACACTAACAATGAATCCTAAATCATAATTCATGAAGAAACCGGAATTTATAATCTATTTTGGGTCACAAGCCTAAAGAGATACCCATTTGAAAAAATCCCACTTATCCAAGTTGGAGAGTTCTTGCAAGACACTAGAGATGTTGAGTTAAGAAGAAGAACAGTAGTTTCTCTTACATGAAGGAAAGTGACACTTATGAATTTTCAATTTCTATTAGTGTTGGAGAGATAATAAGGAAAAAAGTCATCTAATTCCCTCAATCCCCCACTTAATAAACCTCAAAACAATGTAGCATTGGTGTAGGAAATACGAAAAATATAAAAATACCCTTTTTAGCAAGTAACTAAAATTTTGAGTTCAGTCGTTATGGGTCAAGGGTACGAGTCATACCTTGAACCTATAAGTCATCTTTTGACTCATGGATCCTAAACTAGCATTCTGACTTGGGCATAAAATTCCACCTCATGAGGTCTATATATGAATCATGGCTAGGACACATGGACCTTGAGAGTAATTTGTAACTCTCTAGTTCCTGATCATTAAAATTCACCTTAATGCTTGTAATTGGTCCTGCGACTCATGGCCTTAAGTCATCAACACTAGGTGAATTTTTTAATTTTTCTGGACTTTTTATTCCACCACTTAGAATGTGTTACCTCGGGACTCGTACTGATTGACCAAGCTTGTGGTTTGAGTTGAGAGTACTGGGACTTGGCTAAATGTTAGACTGATTACCATGAGTTAGCTCATGATGTGTGGTCTCACTATAAGGCTCGTATAGTGAGTCATTCTGTGATAAAAATTTGGATTTTTATTTTGTTTTTTATTCTAAGTCTGATATTGGATAATAGGGACTTTGGGGTGTTGCATAAATAGAAACACACACACACACACACACACACATATATATATATATATACTATGTATTTGTATACATATATAGTGATAGATTAGTATACAACATATATACATGTGACAATTTCTTGAAATATTTGGTCACTTGTAGTGTTATAAAAAATTTGTAACTTTTGAGCTACTGCTTTGAAATGTCCAACTAATTAATGATAAGAAAATATAATTCCCCTATACAACCCCTTGGACATAACATGTTGCTTAGAACTATGATCCCAAGCTAACTCGTGATAATGGCATAACTCCTAAGCAACTAAATAAATTACATAAAACTAGAAATAATAAGTGGAAGAGATGTCATTAGTTGAACTTGTTCAATACCATAATGTTTAAAAACATTTATATCACTAGAATATACAAAAGAAAACTAAAATTGAATACATAAACGTTGACTGACTATCTATGAAGCCTCCACTAATACTGATAATAGGTAGTCAGGACATGACCCCAGCTATCCCTAATATGACTGAATAAAAACAAACTACAAAATCGACAAACTGACTTGAGTCCTCGAATAAAGAGAACTCATCACCTTCTGGTCGAAAGCTGCAAACTATCTGATCATGTTGTGGTGGGCTTCAACTGGCACCTATATTATAAAATAATGTAACCACACAGATGTCTATTTGGTCAGTACTTTTGGTATGTACTGTGTATGTAGGGGTGAAAGAAATAAGTAAAACTGAATCAATGCACAATCTTAAAACATTCATGTTGTGTAAATATACTAACCTTCATTTTGAACAAAATTGAAAGATGAAATAACGTAAGCAAAAATCATAAAAAATATATCTAAAAATAAAATTTTGAATCTTTAAGCAATTTCTAAAACTGTCTTTTTTATGGGGAATTTGTATAACTGACAAAAACCATGTTAGCTAGCATAGAGTCTAACATCTGACCTATGCTGATGAGGGTTTTCCTATACCTTTCCATCGGTAAAGAACCTTACGAAATTTACTTGGGTGATTACCTATACATGATAAATTTGGGCAAGCTGGATAATATATGGCATGTCTGTTATGACAACCTACAAGTCCATTTGGACAAACTGAATAATGACCTATGGTGACACGTAGTTTCTGAGAAATAAGATGTGCTAAACCCACATTTCCCTCTCGGTGCTAAATACTAATTACAAAAATATATATTATTATGCTTATACTTATGAAATTCATCTAAAAATAGCATGTGGGTTTAGAAAACGAAAAAAACCAACTATGCTTCTCTTGTCAAATCATACTTTTAGAACGAACTTGTGAATTTCATGCTTTATCTGTGATCATATGATCAAAATTATAACTTTAATAATGTTGTAATGCTTGTAAGTTGGACTTTTTATAAACTAGGTGCATCATGCTAAAATCACATACTTTTACTTATGAACTAATTGAATCATGTACATTTACCAACTTATGAAACGTCATGCCAAAATACTAAAACTCACCTCATGATATCAACCACGTGCGTAAAAATATGAGTAAGTATAAATTTTTGTGCTAAATGAACTTTAAATAATAGAGAAACATTATAACTTCAAAAGCATGAAAAATGGGTATGAACCCTATCAAATCCTTAAAATTTATGTAAAAATTCAACTTTTGGGCATAAGGATTCAAGACTATCCTTGTTTAAACCCCACATACCTGAAGTTTATGAACTTTTCTTTAGAGAAATTGGAATTTGAGCCTCGAAAGTTGAATTTTTGAAAGAAACCCTAATATTTTTATTATGAGAGTGGATAAGAGAAAGAGATGAAAAAATTGATAACTGATGAGAAAATAATGTTTATAGGGTGATTTATGTCGCGGGGTATGGTTTTGAGATAAGAAAAAGACCAAACTACCCCTAAGGAAAATAAAAAATATAGAAATTCTCAGTTTATGGACGATCAACTAGTTGATGGTTCATCAACTCCTATCATCAATATCTAGCCATTTTTGGTCTTCACTTGTTATGGTTAATGACTTCAGTCGATAGGCTTTCAACTAGTTGATAACTCGTAATTTAGTTAACAACCCACCAACTAGTTGATAGACCATCAACTAGTTGATGACTTTTCAGCCCTCATTGTCATTCTCGAACTTATCTTGAGCTTTACTTACTAAGGTTAACGACTTTAGTTGACAGTTCATCAACTAGTTGACTGCTCATCAACTCCATCGGGAATATCTGGTAGACAGACACTCTCAGGTAAATAATCATAAATTTCTAGTTCAATATCTGATTAAGGTGAAATCTAATGCACTGGAAAGAAGACTAGAAGATCTTTAATTTGGTGAGTCTTGAGCTCCAAAAATATATATATTATAGAATTTATAACCAATTAAAGTTGACATTTTTAGGCTTGAATACTACAACTCAATCGACAACAAATGTTCTTAACTCAACTTTTCTCGAAATTGTCCATATGACCATGATTCGTATCGAAAAAATATTACACACTAAGTGAATGTTCATGAAAAATATCTATGGTTAAAGATAATAATTTTGGGAATTTAATCATATGATGAACCGTTAAAAACATAGCTAGGAGTTTGTAGGGTATTACAATATCCTCCTCTTGTGATCTTTGGTCCTGAAATGAATACTGATATTCAGATGAAAAGAATGTAGTTACTATCTTGAAATTGAATTTCAAAAATTGATGATGTCTCATAACCGAAATCACCTCTTGACAGGGTATTGAATCTATTGATACATATGGAACAGGAATACATACATAGGAATTGTCTGGAATAATGTAGACATGAGATTTGAAGAGCGTAATGCAAAAAATTAAATCCTTACCCTGAAACTGATTTCTGGGATGACTTGATTTACTATAAGGAGTAGATTCATGTTGAGAGTTTAGAACTCATCAAATAATTCATGACACAATCATACATATAAAAATGCAAAGTCATAGCTAATGTGATGAAATTTCCAAGAGTTACTAAGAAATGAATATGAGTTTCCTTAGACTCTCCTTATCATAACTTCTAATAACAATTGAGGAAAAGAATTTTGGGAATGTTATAGGCATTGAATTCGAATAAATAATTACATTATGTCTAAAATTAGTCAAATTCATTGATATAGGTTCATATTATAGAGACAATATATAATTAAACATCAGACATCGTCTAGCTAAAATGATATATCATGGAGTATAGGCATGTAGAACAATAGCAAGAATAGGATTACTATACCTTAGGCAATGGAACAACTAACTTTTAAGCTTAACAATATTTCTCAAACACTTTCCCCAACTTCACATGTGTATTAATGACTCCTCATACCAAAGTCTGAGTTGAACTATATAATATCACCATGTTCAAGCCTATATCAATGTCACAAGGTACTACACATAACAAGATAATACTAGTCTAATCCACTAGATTTGATGTCCTATGTCTTTTCAGAGCTCTTATCTCAAGAAAAACAATCTTTACCACTTCAAGAAATAACATTGAGCTCTTATTAAGAATTCACTTGCACAGAATGCACTAATTCACTTATATAGAAACATGATATTTGAGCCTACTATTATAACCACATATTAACTTCTAGGCAAACAAACCACCTAGGAATTTTTCCCATATTCTCTAATACCTCTATCAAGAACAATTTTTATGCATTATCCATTAAAAGGAACACTATAAATTCTCAACTAATTATACAATATACCAAAGCTTTGTCTTGATATTCCTTCACACTTACAGACTTAGATAAAACACCATTCAATAAATTTTGCCTAATAAGGAACATCTACTCTATCCCATCTAAACCATTGTTTATCCATTTTAATCACCATTATCTTAACGTAAGGAAAGGTCATTGAAAGGCTACAACATAAGGACATAAAGAATTAAAGAATACTATAGTAAATTTTGACACTTAACTGAGTCATGAGGAATAGAGCATCAAAGGCGTAGATTCATTAAAAAGATCTAAGATGAGGACACACATGATATAATATGAATTTCACTGGTCATTAAAGGTGTACCACAAGTTCTAGTAACTGAGCAAGCTTTGAAACATGGTTTCATATTTATCAAAAGTTACATAACATAATACTAGAATTCATTGATTCATGGGGGTTGACTAGGATCATGGATATAAGTTGTACTAGGAGTTGGGAATGAACTTAAATATGCATGAAATGTATAAGTATTGGTCACAGGTATGGCTCTATCACTCAATACATGGATAGGGTTCCATAAGGACTAAATACAAGAAAAGGAACATGGTAGAGTAAGAATGGATCACTATCTCATCACTACTCTTTGATATGCCTTGGTTTCATATCACTTTCTATGCTCAAACTAGAAATTTTGCAAGTACTTAGGACCATTTTGATAGATGTGATGCATTTTTGTATTTGTTTTATAGAAAAATAGGGTTAGAAGTGAGTAGCATAAAAATAAAAATAAAAATCTCCATAATTGAAGTCTCTACTAAAACAACAAGTTGATGGGTGATACTACGACTCATCGTCCAAGTCATTGGGTATACAGTAAGGAAATATGAAAGAATGTTGAAGGCAACAATAGCCACGATTGTAGGATCTGACTATGAGACGTACGGGAGGTTATTCTGAGAAAAAATGTGACAAAGTCCTACAAGAATACAAGTATGATTCCTGTGGAAATAATGTCTATGATGAGTCATAGGATCTTAGCACGACTTGTAGAGAAGGTTATTCTGAGCATGTGACATTAAGTTCTAAAAGTTGAAAAGTCATTGGAGATTCAATGAGTCTATAAATGACTCATCTAGAGACGTGAAGAGTTATCACTAAAGAGCATTGAAGTTGGGATTTGGAGTTGTAAATGAGTCATTAGTCTAGATGACTCATAGTCTAAGATATTACCACTGCTGACCTTATTTCCGTATTTCATTTTTGTTAGGATTTTTAGGTTGTTCTGTGTAACTATAAATATCTATTTGGTGTCTTTTTATTTTTTTATGCACTATGTATATTTACAACATTGTATTGATTCTGAGATACACTTTTGATCTTGGCTTCCTTGTTCTTTAATTTTAATATTTGAGATTAATTAAAGATTTTGGTTTTTATTCTTAATTTATTGTAAGATTATTCATACATTTTATATCATGTATTATATGGGTGTTCTTGCAAACATGACTGGCTAAACCTCATGACTAGGGTTGTGGGAAGCATGGAAGAATAACAAAGTAGAGAATGTGCAAAGTCTTTCTTAATCGGTGTTTATGCATGTATTATGGCTTTCTTTGTATTGATTGTCTTCTTATAGATGGTAGACACAATGAACCTACCTGTATTTTATATTATCATGAGATATAGGTTGATATTAGGAAAAAAAGATCACACCAGTAATTTGAAGATACCAATCTTCATCTATTTAACTTAAGATAGAGAGGAGATAGTTGATCAGTGATCTAGGAGGAGGATTAGTAATGAGACACTCTAGGACTAAAGGAGATAAGTGAAATTCACCAAAGGGTGTGGAGAGATAGGTAGCGATACATAACTTGTTAGATTCTACATGAAAGAAAGTGAGATTGTTTAACGAGCATGATAAGTCTATGTAGTTAGGAAGTACGGGGAACATAATCCTAGTGTTAGTCTTATATTGATTTAAACCTATAGTGGTAAAGATTTGTTTGTACTATTAATAGTACAATAAATCTCCCCATTTACTTTCTGTAATTTTTCGACTACATCAATATATACTTAACAAAGATTTGTCCTAGTCATTATGGGTTTGACCCCAACCTTTCTTGGGCTTTATATGTGACAACAACTGCATTATACTTTCTTAGAGGTATAATTTGGGCGACATCAACTTTTAGCACCATTGCCAAGGAATAAGATTACAAATTGATTGACATAGTTTGTTGAGGTTGTTGGTTTCTATTTTTTTCTATTTTAAAGGTAAACATCAGTTTTTACCTAGTAATTAGAGTCAAGGTAATCCCTTGATTCTACTTAATCCTGAAATTGAAAGAACCCCATAAAAGAATTGTAGGAGGACCAAATGTGAGAATAAAGTTAGGCACAAAAGGCTTCAATATGATCCATATCTGAATATACCACCTCCGCATGGTGTTCAAGAGATAATAGTGCAGACCATTGCATAGTTATTAGCTAAAGAGTATGTGAGGTAGGTAAACACCCATCATGTAGTTCAAGAGAAAAGAGTAAGACAGGATAAAGAACATCTAGTAGCACTTAACAGAGACTGAGCTAGAAGGGATAAAGTTTAACCATGTCCCACTTATCAGTACTTACCCATTTAGGATGATCCAAAAAAATATTTAAGGTATATTGAACCTATTAAGTCAGGATCAATCATTAATCATTCCTCTTGAGTTTCCCTAAGGAGTTATGTTTGATTTATGAGTGCCATGATTCAGTTGCTCAATCTAAAGGATGTGATTTTTGGTTTGTCATCTGATGAGGCAAATATGAATATTATGAATTTCATGGAGATTTGCACTTAGTACAATCACCTAGGGTAAGTCTAGATGCTTTGTGACTCATATCATTCCAATTCTCTCTTATGGCTGAAGTAATATTATTATTAGGAGAGTTACCTTAAGGATCCATCACCACTTGGAGTGACCTAAGGATCTAGTTCTTGGTCTGAATTTTCTCGTCTTCTATGATGATACAGTTGAAGGATGAGATTTATAATTTCTGACAGTTGCATTCTGATGCAATGCATGAGACTTGGTTGAGGTTTAATAAGAAGTTGATAAATGTGCCCAATCACAGGATTTGGGGAGTAATTTACTCGAGATATTTTTTATAGACCATTAAATGAAAAAACCAAGGTTATTGCTGACACTATCATAGGTGGAGCTTTCATGAATCTTCAATTATAGCTACCTGAGTAAATACTAGACCAAATCTATAAAATCAACTGGGGTAGCATACTCAAGAGGAAGAAAAAGGAGCTGACACATATTCTATTAGTGCTTCCAATAATTAGAGAGCCCTAGTTGATATAATGGCTCAAGAGATAGCATAATAGAGGATCGATATTAGGGTTCTTAATAAGTAGTTTACAACCTTTTGAGCATATAAGGTCAATGTTCTGTGTGCACAAGGTAAATCTTCTAGGCAGTATGAATCTAACAATAAGGAGGAAGCATGTACCTAGATGTAAAGATGGTAGGTTTCCACGCCAAGGGCCAAGGGTTTGCTTAAGACACATGGAACTCGAGGCAAGGGAATCAAGTCAAAACAAATATAGAGATAGGTATAAGGATCCTAATAGAGAGTGCAATGGCAACTCGCGAATAAAGGATAATTATACAGAGAAAATGGCGTTTACGTTCCACCAGGAAACTGTGATACTGATTCTAGGATGGAAGCGTTGCTTGCCAAGCTAGTTAAAGGTTCAAAAAATCAAGACATTTTCCTTAAGGAGATTAAAGAAGATATATCATGATTGATCTAGAAAGTAGAATAGTATGCTACTGAATTTAAATTTCTTGAGCAGCATTTTGCTCAAATATCGACTACTTTGAATATGCATTAGTGGGACACTATTTATACCAATACTGTTCAGAATCCAAAGAACGACAATTACTCCCTAGACATCACCACTTAGAGTGGTAAGGTTACAATTGATCCTCTTGTGTCCGTAGTTTATGGGGTAAGTGATGATGTTGATGATATTAATGAGGCACCTAAATAATAATATGTAATGTTTATCACTAACGATGAGTTATCGCACAAATTAATGGGTCTAGATAAATGAGTTGAGAAGGATAAGGGAACGGGAAGGAAAGTCAAGCCTATATTGAAAACCATGACCTCCCCCACCTTTTACTTAGAGATTAAAGAATAAGAAAGAGGAATGGCAATATCAAAATTTCCCAATATTGAAGGAATTGTCTGTTAATATCCCTTTTGTGGAAGCATTGGGGCAGATTCCTTGTTATAGAAAGTTCTTGAAGGACTTGGTGATTAAGAAGAAAATGATGAGTTTTGAGCCTACTGATAATATTCACCACCGTAGTGCTATTGCTTCTTAATCTTTGTTAGAGAAGAAGTAGGATCCCAAATATTTTATTAATCCTTGTACTATTGGGTCCTTTAACTTCACATGAGCACTATGTAATTTTAGAGCCAGCATAAATCTGATGTCGTTGGTTCTGTACAAGCAGTAGGGGATAGGAGCACCCAGTTGACATCTATGAAATTATTGATGGTTGACCATGCTATGAAGAATTTGGTTCGTGTATTATGTGATGTGTTATTAAAGGTAGACTCTTTCATATTCCTACCTAATTTTCTGATCCTTGATTGTTAGGTGGATTTTGATGTTTTTACTATCTTGGGAAGGCCCTTCTTAGCCATAGGTAGGGCATTGCTTACATAGAAACCGGGAAGATGATTTTGGATTATCAATGAATAGGTAACTTTTAATGTATGCTAGTCTATGCAACAGTCAAAGGATATGTCAGTGGTGTTTGTGAAAGACATTGTTAATGATGATGCATTGACTGTACCTATAAAAAAGAGACTTAGGGTCTAGGCACTAGAGACAGTTACCAAAAATTTTTACATGATGGTATGGAGGAGTATGATGAGATGGTGAGCGTTCATGTAAAATGAGGTCTTTATTATTATACATCAAAGATGTTAGATTTTGATTTGAAGAATTGAGCAATCCACCAGCTCCACCATCTATTGAGGAGACATTGGTCTTGGAAATTAAGACCCCCCCTTCTATCTTTCGATATGCATTTTTGTGGGTCTATAATACCACACTAGTTATTATTGTTCTTGATTTATTAGATACATAGGTTGAGGGTATTATTTCAATATTGTAGTAATTTAAAAAGGCCATTAAATAGACAATTACAAATATTGTAAAGATTCTACCCGATATTTGTACTTATAATATTCAGCTTAGATAAAAGTGTATGCCATGCATAGAGATGTCACGGCCCGTACAAGTTTCTGTTCGTGATGGATAAATCAAGTACATTGTGGATCGGAGGCCACCGCCTTTGCCTAGAAAATCAAAACACATTATTATATAACAACAGAAATTCAAACATAAAATGAGATAGCTAAATATGACTCAAGAGAAGTCTAAGAATTCAACAACCAAACCCATGTCCATTATAATGTCCGACAAAGCCACTAATAAAACCAAAGATAGTCTAGTTCGTAGATGCCCCCGACCATAGCCAAAATAAACTCCAAAAGAATTTTTCAAAATATAAGGAAACCCAAAAAAAAAAGGGGTCTTTAGAAGGATGTAAGCTCACCATTTCAGTCTGACTCACGAATTATGCCCCGACCACCTATTCACTTCACAGGAAGAGTAAAAGTATGGCTAGTTCCTGCATCAGGTAGGAATATAGTATTTGAAGACTATTAACGATTGGAGCTCTACCATGTAACTCAAGGATAAAGGACAAAATAATTACGTGATCCGCAATGCAGAAACCATTTAAACAAGTGCATAACGTCATATGCAATATATATTTATATATCATATGTTGGGGAAGGGAACAAATACTAGCATGAAATTTAAAACCTTATCCTAGATTGTGTAGCCTCACCATCATAAAACCGTAGGCACGGGCTATATAATTATCTCCCCCTACTGAAGTGCCCCAGTGTGTAATACCCCGTACTTGTACCTACCTTAAATTCATCCTAAAGATGTCAAAGACATGCTTTAAAGATGAATACACTTTTATATATATGAAATTTTAAAGATAGCAAATTTAGCTAAATTCGATAACCAGGTAAGAAGTTATGGGGATTTAAAGTTTCAGTCGTAAAATACCCTCATTTCAGCCAGTGGTGCATCATGCCATAAGCCAAAATGATGTTTTTCATTTTCCAGTAAGACTCCATGATTACACTACATTGCGGAGGGCTCTTAAATCCCAATTGTCCTTCTTCCAGTGAATCTCCGCGATGTCTCCGCGTCGGGTCAAACTTCCAGGTCACAAACAAAGTAGCAACGCGATATCTCCGCATCGCGCCATCTCTTAATTTCCCAGTTGTCAAATTCCAAAGACATGGTGCAATAGCATCGCGTCGCACCAGCCTGCCAAATTGAGAAATTTTGAAACAAAAAATATTTGTCCAGGGATAAATTGGTCTTTTGACAAAGGTTTAACACGTCCAGTTACGGGATTTAATCCCTAAAAATGTTTCCCCAAATGATTATTTACAAACTTTTTCCCCAAATCTAGGACATTCACTCACAAGAAACAAAACCCTAGCTTTCAAGAAATCAAAGCCAATTCTTAAAATCTCTCTAAGAACTTCAAGAAACTTACAATCAAGGTAGGTCAAGTGTACATTCATGGGTCCCTTTAACCCATAAAGCTCAAGAATCTCTTTTTCAAACTTCAAGTATATGGATTTTTATGAATCCCATGTTGGGTTTTCTTTTGTTCATGTTGATAATGACCAATTGAATTGTAATCCATGTTTGGTGATAAATTTGATGTGGAATTAGTTATTATATGAGTAGATTCATATGAACCCATGATTAAACCCTTGAATTGTGGAACTAGAATTGAATCATGATGTTTACTTGTTGTGAAATGTTGTCTACATGTACTATGTTTATTATGTGCTTAATGAATTTCCTATGTGAACTAATAAAAGAAGAAAACATGCCATGATTAGTTTATGTGCATATGTTTGATAAATTATCCATGCAAATGGATTAATGCCATGATATAGTATGCAATTATGTATTCCCCATTCATGTACAAGTGACACACCCCAAGTGTTTGTTGAAATGTCTTAAGGAATGAATCGTGAGTATATAGCCATTGTTGGACTTTTAGGCTTGTGTCATGATTTACATATTATGTTATCGAGTCCGAGGGGTATATAATACTCGACAATTTAGCTGTGTGCCTAGAGTTAGTGTCATGTTTTTACGATACCCTCAGTCAATCCATGTTCAGTAGAATTTAGTCAGTCATGTGACTCAGGAAAACTCAGTAATCCCAGTAACTCAGACAGCTCAATAATTTAGTAATCTCAGTAGTATTCCATCAGTCAACGGAATTCAATGAACTTAGTCCAGTTCAGTTCAATTAATCATGTTCAGTGTCTATTCAGATGGGAGTAGGATTTAGCAGAGTGAACCTAAGGATGAGGGCACACACTGACAGTTGAGGGTGTGATCCTTAAAAGTAATCCTTGTATTCTAGAACTATGTAGCCAGTATAGCTTGAGACATCAATACTGATAGATGATGGTTGATGAGATGGATAAAAAGTGTCAGATGAGGGTCCCACCGTACCCTTTTAGGGACATATTAAATGAAGGTCATCCACAAATTATCTTTACCAGTGGTATGGTATTGACACCCTTCTAATTGGGGTTACAGATTGGACCCCAACCAAGATATATTGCTTTATTTTGGGCATGCCAGTTAGATGACTACTTCCCACAGTCACAGTTTCAGACTCAGTCTCAGTAATAGAACTCAGATAGTTCATAAGAATTTTAGGACTGCCAGATACAGTCAACTCAAAATAGTACCAAACTTAGTTAGTTCCATTAGAACCTAGACTATCAGATACAGTCGCTCAGTATCATTTATATCAATTATGAGTGACTCATGTTATCAGTAATCAGACTAAGTAGTCAGTACCATCAAGAATTCAATCACTGTCACTTATTCATGCATGTATTCTCACGTTCATGTTATTCAGTCAGTTAGCATTGTTCATACATTTGAACCCTTTGCAGTCAGCCCGCCTCACTTGCAAACCAGTAAATTTAAACATACTGATGCATTTTTGTTAAGGTGTTTTATACCATAGGTTCAGAAGCATGAGCTCTGGAGCATCAGTAGCATTCGAGTTTAAGCAGTCTAAGTTAGCAGTGAGTCCTCATCCTTTGAGGAAATGATCATTACTTTATTTCTTCATTACTTAGTTTATTTCAGTAGTAGGAGTTAGTTGGGGACATGTCCCATCAACAACTTATTCAGACAATTTAAATGCTTTCAGACTACAGTGTTTTCAGACTAAATTTTTTCAGACATTGTTTTAGTTTTGGTATTGTTGTAGCACATTATTCATATATCATTTTATTAGATGTTTATCAGTTTTGAACCTTATTGCTTGTTTCGGCCTACTATTTCCATATTTATGCAGTATATTATGCAGAGTTCAGGCACATATATCAGTCATGGGTTGGCTTGTGGTCCTTCGGGGTCATAAGCACTATGTAGTATTCCGGGTACCAGATCTGGGGCATTACACAGTGTGTGTTAGCCATACGAAGTGGAGAAACAAACCAATGGAAAGCCAAAACCATCAAGTAAACTAGCCATCCCAAACGTATCTATCTAGTATGATCTATACACACAATCATCAAGACCATACCTTACCTAGGAAAACATGAGATTCCAATACCATTCCTCTAGACTTACACCTTTAAGGCTAGCTAACACAACCCCTATTAAGCCCATGTAAAAAAATTTATCACACACAACCTATCAACCAATTAAACGAGTCAATTATTAAAGTGTCACATACCGACTATAGCTTTAAAGCAATATCATTAAGCCAATACTTAGGGGCTTCCTTCGTACAACCCAGACTCCATTATTGAAATCACTCAGGGGATTCCTTCATAATTCACAAGGTAATCATAAATCATTCACTTAGGGGGGGAGTCCGTTGTACCCCACAAGGTTTTCAAAATAGTCCTTAACCATTTTGCCATTTATGCAATGCATTAGTTTTAAAGAAAGAAGTCAACTCAATTGATAAACCATATTCCAAAATCAATTATACAAGTGGGTTGAGGTTATTATCAATTTCCATACCAAAACATATTATTTTGGAAGAAGATCGATCAAAAACTCAATTTCCCTACTGGGATGAACACCAGGAAGATTATTATGGAAAACTTTATGAAATACATTAACCACAGGAATGGATTGTAGAATCTTTAACTCAGACCAAATGACAAAGACACCGCTTACAATTAATTTTGGAGCTCTAAGATATGATATAAACCTTCCCTTAGGAACTAGGGAACTCTTTTCCCACCCAATAATCGGTTCCTTAGGAAAGTTAAAAAGGACTTTATGGGTCCAAAAATCTAAAAAGACATAGCATGAATGCAACCAATCCCTAATATAACATCAAAATCAACCATGTCTAATTCAATCAAATCCATAAAAGATACCACACAACCCCTATATAATCTCTTAGTAACCACAAAGTCACCCACCTTGGCCAAAAAAGAAAAGCGGTCTAAAATACACTCGGGACCAAAAATAAAATGTACATCTACAAATAGGGCCACATAAGAAAGGGTAGACCCCAAATTAAGTTACTAGTACACAACATGAGAGAAGAGTTTTAACATACAAATGATGACATCAGGGGATGCCTCAGACTCCTGAAGGGTAGTAAGAGCATACACTCTATTCCAACCAGTGTTGGTAATAGAAGTGGCACACTTTAGTACTAGAGCTGATGACATGGCAATCAGAACTTTATTTTTTCCTAAATAAACCTTACTCATGGGTAAATCTCTCTGCATATATCTCAACTAGTAAGAATTAAAACACCAACCCCTTTCTCTCATCACAGAAACCACAATGCAACTGACCACAAAGTCTACAAGGAGGATATAATACAGATGATTGGTCCCCACTGGATTAAGATTTTACACCCTATGTCGTTGAACTATCACCACTTGAAAATAACAATCTCTAGACAGCTTTTTATAAGGTTCACTAGCCAATAAATAAGAACCATAGTTTTACCACCACTTCTTAGACTATTTTTCTCTATCCCCACCATACTCTTATTGTCCACCCTGATCCAAAACTCAAAAGTTCTTACTCTATCTCTCTCCTAACTCTGTTTGCTTCTGCTTTTCTTTCTTAACCTGTTGCATATAAACCACCAGCAAGAGATATTCATATCCTTGTTTAACAAGGCAGCTTGTTTCTTCAAAATCAATTCCCAAGAAAAACTAAAAGAAAATTTACTTATTTTGGACCTTATGATATACACTAGCTCAAGAGCATATTGCGACAACTGGTGGAACTTTAACTCATATTCCTTTACCACCATCTTGCCTTGCTTCAAGTTTACAAACTCCACCTCTTTTGCCTTCCTTATCTCCTGAAGAAAAAAGAGATAAAAAAACACTAAATAAGTCATCCCTCAAGGCAGACACAACATCATCACACCTAAGTTACTCTAACTCTTCTTATAGTTAGTATGCTATATCTTTCAACAAATAAGTAGTGAATTCCACACCATCAACATCAGTACCATTCATAACCCTAAAGATCTTCTCTATCTAATCTTTAAATCCTTGAGGATCCTTTTCAACCCTAGTACCAGTGAAAATTGGAGGTCTTAAACTCAAAAACTGTCCAACCCTAATGGCCTTAGATGAAATCCCAACAATACTAGCAGAACCCATCTGACGTGGCTAAGATGTCACCAACTGGGTGAATAGATGAATGAATTGGCTAAACTCACCATTAGTAATATCTCCTTGAGGTGATTGAGTATGAGTGTCACCAGCTGTGTATGGATCAATAATGATAGAATGGAAATCCATGGGGACAATCAAAAGACGTGATCCTTAACTGGGTCTGTACCCCATAAGTTGGATGAGAGTTACCCACATTGTCCTCAGGGAGGACAAATGAGTTTTCATGAGCTTCAAATTGTCTAAGATGTATGATTTGAAAGATGAATAAATATGAGTTAGAGAATTCCAATACCTTAGACTTTATATCTAAAAAATAAGATAATAAGGAAGGGCAACATTCGTAAATATCTCGTAGCCACTTCCTTATGAGTGTGGTATACTACATACCCATAAAAGAGACTCCACTTGACATGGCTTTGTAGACACCCAATTGATCTTGAAACTAGGATTTGATACCAACTTTGTCATGACACAAATAGGGGACTGGCCATGACAGGTATCTCAAATCCATCGAGGACTGGAGACCATCCCTTTTTCCTAGTCAACCACAATGCATTATTATATAACAATGAAATTCCAAATATAAAATAGAATAAGTATATATGACTCAAAAAAAGTATAATAATTAAACAACCAAACTAATGTCCAACAAAGTCTCTAACAAAATAAAAGAGTGTCTGGTCGAGATATGCCCTCGACCATAGCCAAAAACAACTCCAAAAAAAAAGACTCAAAACATAAGGAATCCCAAAACAAGAAATAGGGTCTACAAAAAGGATGGAAGCTTACCATTTCAATGTAACTCATGTGTTATCCCCTGGCCACCTAGTCACTGCGCAGGAGGAGTAGAAGTATGGTTAGTTCCTTGATAGCATGGGGATATATCTCTGAAGATAGTTAATGGTTGGAGAACTAGCATGTAACTCAAGGATAAAGAATAAAATAATGCCATGTTCCATGATGAAGAAATCATTAAGACAATTACCCAATGACATATACATTACACACACACACATATATATATCCCATCCCAGGAAAGAAAATAAGGATTAGTACAAAATTTAAAACCTTAACCTAGATTATGTAGCTTGTCCATCGTAAAACCATACCCATGAGAATATGATTTTAGCTCCCCATGTTCAAAGGGCCTAAGTGCGTGTTAGCCATATAAACCAGCCAAAGAAAATGAGTGAAAGATAAAGCCATAAAGGTAACTAGTCATCCCAAAATATATATATAAAGTATGACCCATACGCATGGTCATTAAGAACATACCAGATGTCGGCAAACATGAGTTTTCATTATTAGTCCTTCGGACACACCTTTACGTTCAACTAATACAAGCCCCACTAAGCCCAATTTAAAACATTTATCACACACAACCCATTCACCAATTCTAGGAATCAATTATTAAGGTATCATTAAGTGTTATGTTCATACCGACTATAGCTTGCAAGAAATGTCGTCAAGCCAACACTTAGGGGATTCTATTGTACCTCACAGACTCCATAATTAAAATCACTCAAGGGATTCCTTCATATTCCACATTGTTTTCTTAAATCATAAACTTAGGGGAGTCCATTGTAGCCCATATTGTTTTCAAAATGATCCTTAACCATTTTCCTATTTATGTAATGCATTAATTTTATAGAAATAAGTCAAGAATCCCATTCCAAAAAAAATTATGTAACTGGGTTAGTGTTATTACAAATTTTCATATCAAAACCAATTATTTGGTGAATCCATTGTACCCCTATTCTATTCACGATTCCCATGAACCCCCAATGAGTGTATAAATCTATAATGTAAAGCATAGTAGTTCAATAGTAATCATGAGAATACATTCAAACAATTTATATCCAACACCCTTAACACACATCTAAAAACCCATCATAAAAACCATGCATAAAAAAGCAATTTTCATGCCATTAAGAAAATACAAGTATGGAAAAGAGGTACATTCCTTAGACATATGAGAATTTTAAAGAAACTCAGATCTTAAAGCCTAAATTTGAGCGTACAATGAAATCCTTAGGCTCTCTTGGGGTTTTGAGTTTGAGATTGGAACTGGAGATTTTTAATATCTTAAAACTGAATGAATAGGATATATTATTCTTAAGGGTAGTACATAGGTTAAATGACCCAAATACCCATCATCCAAAGTAAACTAAGAAAAAACTGCATAGATTTTATATAGCAGCATGGCAGGGACTAAATCATAGAGGTGAACCTCCATGCCAAATAACTAAATACAAAGATTATCCTTCATGTCATGCTGGCTATCATGGATTGACTCTGTCACACAGTGTTATCGTGGAGGCTCACTACCTTTGTGGTCTAAAATCACCCCAAACCCTATTCAAAAATTTTGAAACTCTCCCAAAACACCTCATTCACATTTCTAAACACAATAGAATTTAAAAAATGAGATTTCAAACATGAGAGGGCCAAAAATAAAATGCTCAAAACTTAAGAGTGTGTTACATGAACACCAACATCATTTGAACCCACCTATGCAAGAGGTGGTGCTGAAGAGATAATAAAATAGTTTGATGCATGTGTGTGGTTTATTTTATTATTGTTGGTAAGAAGGTGATCCTGGTTCAACGCATACCAAAGAAGGGTGGGATCATTATGGTACTTAATTAGAAGAATAATTTAGTACCCATGAGACCAATTATATGATGGAGAGTGTGCATGGATTACTAAAAGCTAAACACTTAGATGCAAAAGGATCACTTTCATATGCCATTCATTGACCAAATATTAGCTGCCTTGCAAGCGAAGGATGTGGTATTACTTTCTTTATGGTTACTAGAGGTATAATCTAATTTCTATTTCCAACAAAGACCAAGAGAACACCAATTTTATATGTTCGTATGGTATATTCTCATTCAAGAGGATGTCTTTTGGGCTTTATAATGCTCTAGCTACCTTTTAGCATTATATGATATCGATATTTTCTGATATTACGGAGGATACTATGGATGATTTTTTTATTATTGGAGACTTATTTGATAATTGTCTAGACCACTTGGCCAATTCACTTAGTAGATAGAGATGATTGAAAAATTACCTCCACTGATTTTAGTTAAAGGTATTAAAAATATCTTGGGTAATGCAGGGTTCTATAGGCAATTCATCAAGGCAAGCTTATAGAGAAGAAGGTGAAGTTTATTTTTTAAGATTGTTACCCAAGGCATTTGAGTAGCTTAAGGAGTAGTTTATCTTAGCTTCTATCATTGTATCTCTAAATTAGACGTTACCTTTTGAGGTGATGTGTGATGCTACTGGTGTGGCCTTAGGAGTTTTCCTAGGCCAAAGAAGTGGGAAGATTCTTCAGCCAATCTATTGTGCCAATAAAGTATTCAACCTCGCTTAGAAAAATTACACAGTTGCAGAGGAAGAGATATTTGTGGTGGTGTTTGATTTTGAGAAATTCTAATCCTATTTGATTGGGACCTAAGTCATTATACATGCTGTCCATTCAAATTTGAGGTATCTTATGTTAAAGAAAGATGCAAAACCAAGGTTAATTCATTAGGAACTATTGCTGCAAGAATTTTACTTTGAGATGCAGGACCGAAAGTGCTCTAACAATTAGGTTAAAAACCATCAATCCCACCTATAAGAGGAGGCGATGCTCAAATTCTAGGATAATCATGATATTTATGATAATTTTATAGATCTGTGGATCTTGGAAGAATCACAATACTTAATCCCTTATTTTATGATTTTGCCAATTACTTGGCAAGGGACCTCATCGTGAAAGACTTATCATTTATGTAGAGAAAATAATTTATGCATGAGGTACGAAAGTTCTTCTAGGATGAGCCTTTCTTTTTTTTGGTGTGTAGATGATGAGATTCAGTGGCTTATTCTTGAAATATAGATGATTCAAATCACGGGTATGTCTATCAAAATCGTGAGTATGAAAATATAGGTTCTAGGTACATTCTTAAGGACTATCACTCATGTCCAATTAGCGGTCACCATGGTGGTACTAACATGACCTAAAAAATCTTGTAGTGTGGTTACTATTGGTAGACTATTTAAAAAGATGCACACAATTATGCTCGGGCATGTAACCAATGTCAGCGGCAAAGATATATCTCATAAAAATATTAGCTCCTTATGACTATATTGTTGAGTTAAAATTGTTTGTTGAGTGGTGAATTGATTTCATGGGTCCATTTATGAGTTCTTAAGAAATGAATTATATATTGGTGGCAGTCGATTATGTTTCTAAGTGGGTGGATGCGGTTGAAAATCCGAATAACGAGGGTCAAAGTGTCACCACATTCTTAAAGAAGAATATTTTTCTCAATTTGGTACTCATCATGCTATTATTAGTGATGGAGGGTCAAATTTCAATAATTGGATATTTGAGTCTCTGCTCAATAAATATGGTGTGAAAAATAAGGTGGAAATATCATACGATCTATAGATGAGCGTCAAGTTGAGGTCTCCAATAGTGATATCAAGTCAAAATTGGTGAGACTATGAATGCCAACTGGGTCAAAGAAGATAGACGATGCACTTTGGGACAACTGTACATCTTTAAAACCCCTATAGTTGTCTATCCTTATCATATTGTGTATGACAAATGCCTGCCACTTTTCGGTTGAAGTTGAGAACAAGGCACTATGGGCATTGAAAAACCTGAATATTTTGTAGAGTAATTCTACAAATTTGAGGATGAGTAAAATGAATGAGTTGGATGAATTTGCCCCAAGAATCATGAGAGTTTTGTCTTGTTTAAGGAGAAAATAAAGTTTTACCATGATAAGAAGATTGAGAAAAAGAAATTCCAGACTGATGATGTTGTTTTATTGTATAATTCAAGGCTTCGCTTGTTTCTTGACAAGTTGAAGTCTAGGCCGTATGGACCATTAACCCTGGTTAGAGTTTTTCCACAAGTGAAATTAATATGAAATAATAAGAAGATGCTCCATTCAAAGTGAATGTGCATCGTGTAAAGAATTACATGGATAGCATGGAGGAAGTGAAAGTATGTGAGGATGTTAGTCTTGGCAAAGTCTGAGTAGAAAAGGCAATCAAGTCATGCCACAACATTAAATCGAGTGCTGCATAGGAGGTAACCCATGGCCATCTTGGTGACATCTGAGTACCCAACATATCCACATCGTGTTGCAACATTATATCAAGAATTGTGTGGAAGCCAACCCATGTTTTGTACATATTAAATTATAGGGTAATGTAAGTACCCAGTGTGCAGGACTTAAGGATTTAGGAAAGATCAAAAAAGTTTTGGGTTCCCAGGTCCCTACGGGAGATGCTGCAAGTCATTGGGACACCCTAAGACTCATCAACAGACCCATCAAGAGAGGCCTAGTTGAATGAACCCAGGTACGTGGTATTTGGAGTCTTGAAGACTCTAGAAATACGTCGTTTATAGTGACAGTGACTTGTCACCGTGATTTGTGATGACTAGAGATCCAAGTAAGGATAAATTCTGAACAGAGGGAGACAACAACTCGTATTCATCGACTGTGAGTCATTGCCAAGATTCATGGTCAGGTCTGACATCACAAACCAAATGGGCTGACCAGAGCCGATTCACATAGAATAAAAGTGAAATTAAACTTCAAATTGATTCCTCTTTAAATTTTTGAAACCGCGTGACTCCCTCCATTCCCATAACCAACCATAATAAACTAAATACTCTACTAGTCATATCCAAACACAACATTTAAGTTCTAATCACTCCAAAAAAGGGTCAATATTCTCATCTCAAGAACATGGCTAAGTATTAACTAGGGGATCCAATCATTCTTCTCAACTGCAAAGTAAGTGTACTAATCTTGTAAATAATTGGTTACTCATGTTTGATTTAGTATTTAGAATTTTCTTTGGATTCTAAGTCTATAACTTGCCTAAGGTTAAATAAAACAATAAGTTCTTGAAAAGTTAAATTTATTAATAAAATAGAGTACAACATAAAGTGGGAAATAATTTATGGGACAAAATATGAGAATGAATTGAGAGAGGAAGCCTGGTTTGGGAACTTGATATTAGAAATATGAGTGCCCAAGGACTATCATTACCATCTTAGTTAAACAGTCATGATGAGTCTTGTAATGACTCATAGGATAACCTAATAAGTCATTGGAATACTCAAAGCCATAGGTAATATAAGTGGGATAAGAACAGAAGTCCTCTAGACATACTATGACTCACCCAACGATTCATTGTGTCACTTGATTTTGCATAGTCTAACTCGTAGTGACTGGCGATAGATTGGTTCTGAAATATTATCTTCAAGTCAAAAAAACGTAAACTAATGAGTCACTGGTTGACCCAACGACTCATTGGGTAGACTAATAGTGTGACTAGTGCCTAAGATCATGAATTAAATGCCACCCTATGACTGTCAAGACAACTCATAGCCACTAGTAATAAATCATAGCCTGACTCATAGGGTGCTCATTCAATGACAAAATTTTTAATTTTTATTTATTTTTCTATCCTTTTCCTAGTATTAACTAATTTGTGTCTTCCTTTGGGTACAATGGTACCTAATAATGGCTCTGCAAAGAGAACCAAATATACCCCAAAGAAGTAGTCTAACTCCACCACTCAACAACTGAGGGATGAGCCCACTTATGATGAGTCCAACAATTTTGTAGAGGAATATCTAATTTCAAAACAAATGGAACCAACGAATACCTTACCCAAGAAAATAAGTCTATGCATCTGGCCTAGTCACCTAAATATGATAGGCCCCAGATAAAGAACCAAAGTCCATCACCACCACACTCCCCTCTTGAGTTTTAAGAGGGAAAAGAGTCCAAATCAAGCCTCGAGGATGAAGAAAGGGAATAGGGTAGCTCAAGAAGTATTATATATGCCAGCATATCTAATAGTGAAGGATCTCAATCAAGTTTGATCGATGGTAAGGGAAGCGAGGTTAGAGAGTCGAGTGAGATTACCTAGTGGAGATTCCTCCTCCACAACTAGTTAAGCCTATTCTACAAATTCAGTCTACCCTAGTGCCCATACTCAATTGGTGAGGGTACCCCGAGATGTAGGAACAATATGATCAGGATAGTTCCATCTTGCCCAGATCAAGGTGGCCTAAGAGAGGGTCCTATCTTGATCAAAGTTAAGTATAGTAAGCATGTCTAAGATGCATAAGTTTGTAGCGTAGTTCAAGAAGTACAACTTTAAGTGGATGATAAGAGCCCTAGAAAGATATAGATCTATAATAGTTTAAGAGTTTTTTGTTGAATACTAGATGAAGTTGAGGAAAATGTATCCGTATGGGGTGCCATAAATAGGAAGTAATCCCTTATACTCATAGATGATTCAAGGTGTTCAGGTAAACATCTCCACTCAAAAAATATCTTGATTTCTCCACAGAGTAGAGTTTTATATCCCCACTGACCCTCAGAGATTCATCACTATATGGAGAAAATGCACAAAGTGAATACAAAGCATATAGTGATAGATGAGAAGTATATGAATTTAAGTAGATAACAAGATTATTTTTATGGTGTAGGAGGAGGTGCTTTGGGTTATAGGCCTATATATATAGATTACTAAGGCCATATTGAGCTTTGTGGCCAAGCCGTAGTAGACTATAGTTTCACATCAATTGATCCTGACTATGGGAGAAAAAGTGCTAAGCCCCAACAGAGGTGATTTATTCATCGGTATTATGGAAGGCAATGAGATTGAAATATAAAAGATCCTTGAATGGGATTTTGATGATCGAATTATGAGTACAGACACAAACTTGGATTTTTCATGTTTATTGATGCAGATTTTATTGGATGAGCCTGTGCCAATAATCCCAGAGGCTGATCATTTTTTGATAGTCCATCAGGCTATTGACTTAGGATATATCTAGGATCATGCCAACCCAATCCCAAAGGAAAAGGTAATGGCCTCTTCTTTTCGAGATTTCCATGCTAGTGGGCCATAAACATAGACACTCCAGGTTTTGCAAATCTTAGAGACGCTCCTACTAAGACTGTTTGAGCTTTTAATAGGATCTTTACATACCCCAACTCCTATAACATCGAGATCATTTATATCTCGACCACCTCCAAGTAGCTATATTTTTTTATTGTAAGAGTATTGAACTAGTATGCCGGAGAGATTACCCTCAAGTAAAGAGAGACTATTATCGAGAAGGGGATATATTTAAGGGTCAAGAAGGAAATATGGAGCAACATGCAATGTATGTAGGCCCATTTTTTAATTTTGAGTGATAAATTAGCTAGAAGTTGGAGAACATTGATGCCCAAGTTTTGGTGGCTATGTATGAGGAGTTGGCAGCACATCATGCTAGAATTGAGGACATGGTTATGAGGACCTTTCCTACTTTTCTAATTATTAAAGAGATACCTATTAAGGAGGTCCTAGATATTTGGGGCATAAAAGGTTTGGAGAAGACTACTGAGAAGGAAAGTGAAGAGTGTTGAGGAAGAGAAGAAAGAGGAGAAAAGAGAGAGATGAGGAGAGGGTAGCATAGGTTGCTAGAAAGTAGACTTCCAAGACCATATGACTGAGGCCCATGAGATAAAGTAAGACTTGATTGCTCCCACATAGTTGAGATGACAGTTTCAGCTGTAGAAAATGTGAGTAGAAGCATTATTTTTCCTCTCAGGATTCAGCCACCATTGAAAACATCTGTCACTATCAATGCCACTATTGATGTGAGTGTCTCGGCTACTACTGGGACAACTATTGATAAGAGTAGGGTCTAGTATAAGTCCCCAAAAACATAAACATATTTATTTGGTTCCTAGTGAACCTAGGTATGTCTCCATCCCTTGCTTTTACATTATAGATATGCATTAGGGACAGTGCATAGTCTTTAGTTGGGGTAGGTGTATACCACAGTCGAGGGTTTTTCTTATCATGTTTATTTTCCCATAGATTATAGTATCATATTAGAACCATTATGTTTAGTTGTATAGTGTTTTATGTGTTGTGTTTGTTATATTTTTATTTAAGAAGAAGAAAGATAAGAAATCTAAAGTGCAGTTGACAATTATTTTATGTGTTTAAACTATTTTAAAAAAAATGATACCCCTTCTAAAGTTCTATGAACTATGTGATGTAAATATCTGTGAGAGTCCCATGTGTGTGTGAGATACTTACCAAGTTCCCTTTCTTTATTTAATTCAGAAGTTGTCTGGTTAGTATCTCCTAGGTTATAGGATAGTTGGTTAGGATGTGATCATACTCTATTTTTTGCTTAATCCACTCTAAGCCGAAATAACAGTCCAAAAAATGAATAAGTATCCCTTTATCCTTGATTTGAGCCTACATACACCTATTTTCTTGGTTTTTTCTTTTAAAATTCCCAAATTGATTACAATGAACCCTATTTGACCCTGGTCCCTCCTTGGACACTTTGCACCTTAAATTAAGCAAATTACCAAAGTTGATGGTAGCTATCATAGGGGTGCATCATTAAAATTAGGTATGCATAAGGGTGTAATGTAAAGGAAAAATAAAGCAAGGTAGGGTAGGAGAAAAAAATAGAAAACCTTAAAAGAAAAAAAAAAGAAAAAATCAATAAAATAAAAGCAAAAAGAAAACCACACCTAATCCGGAAAAAAATCTATAAAGGAGAAATGGCAAAAATAAAAGAAAAATGGTTGAGAAATTGAGCCAAAATATAAGTTTAGTAACTAGGAACATACAATCTATTCTAGTATCTTAACACATCTTACCCTTGGGGGAAAAACTCTACCTTTTGGCATTTAACGGACTCCTTCAGTTTTACCAAACTAAAATCCTTATCTTGCTTCTCCTCCACTTCTGAAACTAGAGAAGATTCGGAACTACTCTGAATCCAAACATTCCCTTCAGCTAAATCAACTAACCTAACACCCAATCTATCCAAAGGATGAACTTCTTGAGCTAACTATTTCTTATTATTCTTAACATGAGCAACACTGCCCATAAACAACCTACTAAGGGCGTCTGCCACTACATTGGCCTTGCTCGGATGATATAACACACTCATATCAAAATCCTTCAGCAACTCCAACTACCTTCTATGATGGAGATTCAACTTATTTTGATTAAATACATATTGCAAACATTTTTGGTCCATGAAAACATTAACATGCACACCATATAGATAATGTCTCCAGATTTTCAAAGCAAACACCGCAGCAGCTAATTCAAGATCATGTGTTGGGTAATTCCTCTCATAAGGATTCAGCTATCTAGAGGAATAAGATATGACCTTACCTCTCTGCATCAACACATAACCCAAAACAACTCTAGAGGTATCACAATATACCATGAAACTGCCTGTACCATCAGGTAATGCTAGAACTGGGGATGAAGTGAGTTGAGCCTTTAACTGCTGAAAATTCTTCTCGTAGGAATCTGACAACAAGAACATAACTTTATTTTGGGTCAATCTAGACATAGGAGATGCGATAGAGGAGAAACATTTAACAAAATAGTGGTAATAACCATTTAGACCAAAGAAACTCCTATTATATGATGAAGAGATAGGTCTAGGCCAACTCCTTACGGCTTTTATCTTTTGGGGATCGACTCTAATGCCATCGGTTGAAACAATATGACCTAGAAAGGCTACTAACCTTAGCCAAAATTCACACTTGCTGAACTTGGAAAATAATTGATGATCTCTAAGAGTTTGTAAGACAATCCTAAGATGATCTACATGGTTATCCTCACTACGGGAATACACAAGGATATCATCTATAAATACTATGACAAACATGTCTAGATACTATTTGAACACTTAGTTCATGAGGTCCATGAAAGATACTGGGGCATTGGTTAGTCCTAAAGACATGACTAGAAATTCAAAATGGCCATAACGGGCTCTAAAAGTTGTCTGTGGAATATCACATTCCCTTACTTTAAGTTGATGATAGCCAAATCTAAGGTCTATCTTTGAGAAGTAACTTACACCTTGGAGTTGATCAAACAAGTCATCTATTCTAGAAAGAGTCTATTTGTTTTCTACTGAAACTTTATTCAACTGACGATAGTTAATGAACATACGCAAATAACCATATTTCTTTTGCATGAATAGAAAGGGAGCGCCCCATGGAGAAATACTGGGCCTTATGAAACCTTTATCTAGAAGATCTTTGAGTTTCTCCTTCAATTCCTTTAGTTCTACAGGTGCTAAATGGTAAGGAAGGATAGAAATAGGTAGAGTATCTAGGAGAAGGTCAATACCAAATACGATCTCTCTATCAGGAGGTACTCCTGAGAGATCTTCTGGAAAAACATTAGGGAACTCATTAACCACTCGGACAGATTGAAGTGTTGGAGCCTCAGACTTTGGGTCTTTCACTCGAACTAGATGATATATCCAACCTTTGGATATCAACTTCCTGGACTTAGGTATGATATGAAGTAAATCTTGGGAGATACTGAATTACCTGACCACTCAAAGACTGGCTCATCTCAGAACTGCTATTTCAAAGAACAGGTGCGACAGTCTATAGAAGCATAACATGAATAGAGACAGTCCATACCAAGGATAAGATCAAAGTCTAACCATATCTAACACTATTAGGTCTACTAACATGACTTTATCAAGAATAGTGATAGGACACTTTTTATAGATCTATTTGGCATCAACTAACTTACCTACAGAAGTAGACACCAAGAAGGGCTCAGGGATCTTTATAGAACTTATCTCAAAATTTACTGCAACTAACAGGGTCACATAAGAGAAACTCGACACAGGGTCTAACAACACATAAACACCAAAATGAAAGAAACAAAGTATACTAATCACAACATTGGGTGAATCCTCTTGCTCCTGATGGGATGGTAAAGCATAAAATCAATTCTAGCAGTGACTGCCACCGGTACTATATAATACACCTAGAGGAGGATCTGGGATACCTAGAGAAGCTGGTGCACTATTTGCTTGAGTTTGAGGACGAACATCTCTATTCCACCACCTAGCATATGGGCACTCTTTGATTCCGTGACCCACCTGGCCATAACCATAACAACCTTTCTGACCACACAAATATTCACCTCCATGATTCTTGCCATACTTAACACATTAGGGGTGATTAGGCTTCCCACTCATACTATTCTGAGATCTGGACATAGATGACTTACCCCACTATTCCTGCCTATTTCTAGGTGTAGGGGCACAGGCTGAAGATGGTGTAGGCATATATCAACAACTTTGAAACTGTGAAGAATTTCCTCCTCCACACCTATTCTGACAATAATCAAACTATCCTATTCTAGCCCTAGTATTTGCTCTTTCTTTTTTTTCCTCTTTTATGCCTCAATCTATTGAGCATGCATCAGTAATCTAGGACGATCCATGTTTCCAATGAGCATAGTAGTCCTACAGTCCTTAACTACTAACCTAGACACACTAGTTATAAACTTACTCATTCTTGACCTAGGGTCAACCATCTGATCAGGGGCTTACTTAGACAACTGGTTGTACTTGAGGCAATACTACTTTATTGTCATTAAGCCTTGCCTCAAGTTCATGATCACTTCTATCTTAGCTTCCCTCATCTTACGTGGGAAGAACTTTACTAAGAACCTATCATGAAATATCTGCCAATTCATGGGAGCTGCATTCTCTCCTCTACTATTCTTCCACAACACCACCCAATCATACGAACATCCTTCAACCTATAGGATGTCAATTATACACTCTCTTCTTCAGAAACATGTATAATTTAGGTGATCTTTTTCACCTCATTTAGATAAAACTCTAAATCCTCACCTACCTTTGATCCAAAGAATTCTGGCGGATTCATCCTCATAAAATCTAGGATTCTAGCTGCGGCTATGTCCCCATCCTACTGAGGTAGGACTATATCCTGATGGTTTTCCTGAATATTAGCTATTACAGCTTGGGCTAGTGTATGAAAGGCATCCCAAAACTCTGCATGTGACATATTCTCATTCGAAGGATCTGTAGGCTTGGTGGCTGATTATCATTTCTACGGGTGTTAGCTCAACAAAGAGGCATTTTCTGTCACTTAAAATCAGGAGTTAGAAGTAGATAGATACACTAAATATACAATAGATCATGAAAGAAGAGAAAATTTCCTAAAATGCTCCATAGCTTCTTGCTCATAGATGTAGCATGCTTTACACCGATGATCAAGACTCTATGTAACATGGCTGGTTTGACTCCCTAGGACTCTCTTAACCTTAGGCTCTGATACCAAGTTTTTAACGCCCCAAAATATAGTTTCAGGGATTCCACATGGTGCTCTGAACAACAAGTTGTCCTGAGCTAACCCTGTTTGTTTGCTACTAAGTCTGGATCTGAACATACGACAAATATGAAAATTAAAACATAATAATTGAGGAAATCTTATCGAAAGCATAGAAATATCACAAATCCTAGTAAGACAATACTAAGAATCTGAATACTTTATTAAAATCCTAACACTGAATCGAGTTGTCCAACAAGCCTCTACTATCTGAATCTAGAGAGTCAATAGGACAGGCCCTAGCTAACCTAAACTGTCTAAAATGAATAAGGAGATATCTACTAATAAACTGAAAGTATGAATAACCAAGTCCCTAAAATAGAGGACTCACCAATTGCAGGG
The DNA here is from genome assembly GCF_002878395.1 of Capsicum annuum. Classification (NCBI taxonomy): domain Eukaryota; kingdom Viridiplantae; phylum Streptophyta; class Magnoliopsida; order Solanales; family Solanaceae; genus Capsicum; species Capsicum annuum. The sequence goes on from NC_061122.1 coordinate 60,101,606, forward strand.
ATGTAGATGAGATTCTCAGGAATCACTCATGCTGCTGAGACTGAGCACCTGAACCTACATTATGAGACAATGTAGCACATAGAAATATATGTAGATCAGTACTTTGAAGATGTACTGAGTATATGGGGGTGCATGCAATAAGTAAACAACATCATCACAGTTTATTAAATTCATGCATACTAAATGTAAATGACTCACACAACTTGAGTAATCTAAACTTTGAAAATTGTAAGCATGATTGATATGAGCTATAACGTAAATCTTGTGAGCCATTACACTTAGTTTTGAAGTTTGTAAAATAGCTTATCTTAGGGCTTAAAATCTCAATACCAGAACTTCCGAAAACGTATTCTTTTATCTTAAAACTTTTAATCAATAGACTATTGAAGAGTGGAGGACATCTGTTGGGAGGTTCTTCTGATTTACATACACCACGTGAGAATCCATAGAGTCCTACATCTGGCCCTTATTAGGTAGGGCTATTCTATCCTTTCCATCAGAAAACTTCTATCTTAGTGATCAAAATCTGAGTTATTCACGTAGAAGTGGGAATAAATCTGAATCCTATGTTGCCATGTAGTTCTAGGGTATGAAATAGTAGTAACTTACCCATCTCGGTGCTAAATACTACTCCCATTCTTATGCTCAAAATCTTAAGAAATCCACTTCAGAAATAGCACAAGGGTTTACAATAAAACCAATTATGTTTTTCTTCCTTGAAATCTCAAGTTCTCTGAATAAAGTGGATTCTTTATCTTATCTTAGGACCAAAAGGTCAAATATTTATCAAAATCTATGAAGAATCTTATCTGAGGGTGCTCATAACACAAATAATCTTGAAATAACAATGTTAAATTAGGTCTTAATGACCCATGCATCAATCTATAGGTTAAAATATATTAAAATTCATACTTGTTAATATAAACACTCATAATTTATGTCAAAATCTGGAAATTACTACACAATGTATAGAAATATAATATAATCAAGTAATTCAACTTCTAAATCATTGAAAATCTCATAATCTTACAAATAATGATAATGGGTATGAACCCTAACTTTAATTTCATGGGAAATCTTATAAATTATAGTAAATTTGTAATTAAAATAAGGTTTTGGGCTCATGGATTAAAGAATTATCCTTGTTCAAACCCCACATACCTTAAATTGATGATCTTTGATGAGAAACTCGAATCTTGGATTCCTATTGCTGCTTTGGAGATGAATTCTTAGAGTTCTTAAATTGGGGATTCTCAATCTTATATTATCTTGGAGAATTGATGGAGGAAATTTTGGGTTTCTTGGAGAGAAAGTATGAGCCTTAGGGTTTTTCTTAATAGATAGTGATGTATAAAACATAAAGTGCACACAAATATGATTAATCTATTATTTTTTGATAGACTGGGGGTTGGGGAATTACCAAAATACCCCTTTTAAACTTTTATAAAAAATTGGACAACGTACCTTTTTTCGATCTGGGTGGCCACTGTGATACGCCACTATCGCGGTGGCTCACTGGAAATTGATGAATGAAAAATGGGCAGACTCTGTGATGCGGAGAAATTGCGGTGCCCCTTTGGAATTTCATTTTGGCATATGGCGTGATGCGTCATTATCATGATGGACCTCTAGAAATTAACAAACGAGAAATTAACCCTTTCTGCGATGTTCTAATATTGCGAAGGGCTATTGGAATGGGACAATTAGGAATTTACACTAATCCGTGATGCTCTAAGGGTCCAACGATGGTGTTTTGCATCAGGAACTTAAAATAACCATAACTTCTTACCTGGTTATCAAATTTAGGCAAATCTTATATCGATGGAAAGCTAATTTAAATTCCTTTACAATTAAAATTCCTAATTTGAGGAATTCCACACCAAATAAATAGTGTTTCTTTTGTAAGCTATCTCTTAACACTCTAGGGATGAATTTAAGCTAGGAAAAATCACGGGGTATTATAGCTATGTCAGGTAGAGTCTATTTTATGCATATGTAGAGCTCCATACTTATAAGGGTGAGGCTACAAGGAATTTAGAAATGTTCCCTTTCTTATGTTCTATTTTGGGCTATAGATTCTAGTATCATGATCTTCTCTAAATCTTGGCTTACTCACATTTCTGATCATGCCTCCCCAAAGATTTATTGTTTGGAGAAAACTTTGGTGGACCCTCTATCCTACCTGAGGAAAACTTTGAGGCAACTCACCCTTTTTTATGCAGTGCAGACCCCATCTAGGGTCCCTACTCCTAATTGTACCACTCCACGTATAGTTCCAGCGGTCCATACTAGTCCTCCTCAAGCTATCTAGGCTGGTGATACTTATGCTCAGTCACCTCAGGGATATATTTCTAATGTATAGTTCCATCAGTCTACTCATATTCCTACTTAGTTTGTGGTATCACAGTCTCATAAGTCTGACCATGGGGGTTTAGTTACTTATTCATCTAAGGTCACCTAGGTTTACTAGTTCATGAAGGTGGATCTCTTAATATTTACAGGATCTAAGGATAAGAAGGATCCTCAGGGTTTTATTAATGAGATAGAAAAGATTTTTAGGGTAATGCATGCTACTAATTCTAAAGGTGTAGAGTTTATTGCATATCAATTTAAAGATGTAGCCTAACAATGGTACAAGGAGTATGAATCGATGAGGGGTCATGATGTTGAGCGAGAAGTTTTAGATAAGTTTTTAGGTACTTTTCTTGATCACTTCTTTCCTCAAGAGTTTAGTGAAGCTAAGGTGGAAGATTTGTGAACTTCAAGTAGGGTAAGATGAGTATGAAGGAGTATGCCCTAAAACTTCAGCAATTGTGAAATCTTTCTTTGGGGTTAGCATGTAGCATGAGATCTAAGATAAGTAAGTTTTATTTTGGTTTATCCCATGACATGGTACTAGAGTGTAAGCCCATAATGTTAACAATGATACGGACATCTCCAGGTTGGTAGTTTATATGCAGAAGGTAGAGAATGCAAAAAATAGGTAGAAATGATAGAGAGGTAGAATAAGAAGCCCAGATTTTTAAAGAAGGGTGAGTAGGATGCAGGTCAGCAAATTAGTAGAAGAGATGGTAGAGAATGGACTAAAAAGAAGAATTGGGGAAATTTGTATTTTTCTACCAGTGTTCCTTATCTTAAGCTTTTGGGTAATCATTATTTTCAGAATAGTAGTGGTCCTAAGGAACAGGATGCCCAGTCGTAGGCTAGTAGAGCTCCATCAGCCCCACGTTATCCTTATTGTAAATTTTTTAGGAAGCTTCACCGTGGTTATTATGAAAAGGAGAGAAATTAGTGCTTTAATTATGGTCAACTTGGTCATATGCTATGACATTTCCCCTCATCAAGAGTTCCCATAGGACCTAACAATGTTCCAATCAATACTTCTTAAGCTTTGGTAACAAAAGACACCACTTTGAGTATCGACACTCGCAAAAATTATCTTTATGCACTAGTCACCCTTCAGGAATCTGAGGCATCACCTGACGTTGTGACTGGTATGTTACGTCTTTTCTCTCATGATTTTTAGTATTGTTTGTGAACCTTTATGTGGATGTACACTTTGGTTTTGGTCCTGAAAGTATTTGCAATCCTTTTTTAGTGTCTACCCTAGTAGGTAATTCGATAGTTTCTAGAAAAATCTATAGGGGTTTGTGGTGTCATTCTTTCATTTGGAGACATTGGTGGATTTAATAGAGCTTGACATAGTTGATTTTGATGTAATCTTAGGGATTGATTGGCTTTATTCATGATATGTGTCTCTGGATTGTAGGTCCTGAAAGGTCAATTTCCAATTCCCTAATAAATTGGCCACTAAATAGGAGGGAAGTACTATGGTACCAAAATGGAGGTTTGATTTCTATCTTATATCCTAAAATTTGATTTCAAAAGAATTTTTGTATCATTTAGTTCCGGTTATGGATTCTAATTCTGAAAGTTCTTTGCAATTTATCCCTATGGCTAACAAGTTTCCCAAAGTAATTCCCAATGATCTTCCTAGGATTCCTCTTGATTAAGAGATGAACTTTTGGATTGATATTTTGTTGGATTCCCATCCCATTTACATTCCTCCTTATAGGATGGCTCCAACTAAACTAAAGAAACTTAAGGAGTAGTTAAAGGATCTTCTTGATAAGGGTTTTATTTTCCCTAGTTTTTCTCCATAGGGTGTTTCTTTACTTTTGGTATAAAAGAAGATGGGTCTCTTCCGATATGTATAGACTACCATTAGCTGAACAAGGTAAAAGTAAAAAATAAGTACCCTCTTCCTAGGATTGATGACCTTCTTTCTTGATCAGCTTCGGTGTTCTAAGTTTTCCTCTAAGATTGATCTTTATTCAGGTTATCATCAACTGAAGATTAGGGAGGTTGATATTTTGAAGACTACTTTTTGAACCAGTTATGGTCACAATGACTTTATTCAGGCTCCAGCTGCTTTCTTGGATCTTATGAATCATATTTCCAAGAAATTACTGGATTTATTTGTTATTGTATTTATTGATAATATCTTGGTGTACTCCAAAAGTGAGAAAAATTATGCCATTCACCTCCAAATTGTGTTGCAAACTCTTAAGTACCAAAAATTATGTTGCAAACTCTTAAGTACCAGAAGTTGAGAGAGTAAAGTGGATCCATAGAAAGTAGAGGTAGTAAATAAATAATGTAGACCGATGCGTCCAACCGAGATTGGGAGCTTCATGGGCTTGCCTGGGTATTATAGGAGATTTATAGAGATTTTCTCATCTATTGCTGCTTCGTGGATGATCTTGGGCATATTTAGATGTCCAAGTGACAATATTGACCTAAATTTATACTTGTTCTATGATCTAAAACTTGCAAAATGTATTTTATTTAAGTTAAAATCATATTCTCGAGCTAATGGACATGATTAATGTCGCATGGCTTGATTGTGATGAAATTGAACATGTTATGATGCCCTAATGAGAAGCTTTTGGATCATAGAAGAACTTGGATTAACATGCTGAGCATGAAGATGTTTGAACAAGGTTCTAAAAGGCATGGAACAAGGCCCGAAAGTAAGAGCATATCAAAGAAGCTTAAAATAGAGAAAAAAATATGCCAGTTTACCATGGACTTTAGACTCCGCATTAGGCCACATTGATGAATTGAAATTAGAAGGAAATTCAAGTGAAGGTTCGTGATAGCCCTGTGCCACGGAGCTTAGTGACTATTATAACCTTCGTGGCATGGAAGCTGGTGTGTTTCGCAAGTGATATTCCAGTATGCATCTGTGATACTGGCCTTTTTACAGACCTTAATCACCGTGATAAGGTCCGTGACACGGTGAAGGGTATTTTTATGCAGTTGAGCCATGCTATAAAAGGAACACTTAAACTCAACTATGAACATCTTTGGCATATGAAAAAGCATAGGAAAAATACTTATGAGAGTTTTACTAGGTTTCTTTCATTTTTCATCTTCCTACTTTGAATTTGGTAATATCAATTATATTTCTTAGATGTTAATTTTGACCATGAATGGCTAAAAACCCTTGTTCTGGGGTTGAGGCCGAGAACATGACAGTTTTTTTATATCCTTAGAGTTATTGAACATTGGATTATCGCATAGGCAGTTCTTATTTTCTTATTTTTTACCATTTTAATGCATGGACACCATTAAAATACATGTTTAATCCTTTTGTGCATACGAAAGGAGAATCATTAGGATAGATCAAGAGTTTAAAGAGCAAGTTCTTATTCTATCATAGAGCAAAGGATTGAAGTAGTGGCTAGGATATAAATATAACTAGAAACCTTGTTTGATTCAAATGCTAGAGGATAACTTAAATAATTGAAATAATGATCGCATCCCCACTCAATTATGTAGTTGCGATGTCCTTTTAGGTAGAAGATTAGAGGCTCGGAGGACCATAATCATAAATTAAACCATACGAATCAACAACACGATAACTAACACAATCACACTAAGGATCGATATTTACATGATTTTTAAGAGTGTCTCAACCCTGGAATTTTCCCTTATATTGTTTACAACCTTGCTTACATTGCTATTGACACACTATTGTTATTTTGTTATTTCTTAATTATTCTTTAGATTGTTACAACCATATTAATACTCTGAAATACTTGAATATAATATTGTTGGAACTGAACTTAAGTAAATTACTAATCAAGTAGTCCTTGTGGGTTCAATATCTAATTCTTTTGAGTCACTCCATGAGATGTACGATCATGTGCACTTGCTTATGTGATAGACTGCAACAAGTTTTTGCGTCATTGCTGGGGACTCAAATAATTTGTAATTTTCTAAATTTTTGCTTTTGATAATAAATTTTAGTGTTAAAAACTTAATCTTATCGGATAACTTTTGCAGTAAAAGTGATGTATCAGAATGACAAGAGCAAAAGAATTGGTTGAGCCTTATTTAGAACATGAACTTATATTTAATCAAAGTCAAGGAGGCATTACTTTAATATCCAATTCAGAAAATTCAAATGGCACATCAGGTGAATCCTATTCTTGTTCCAGTTGCTCCTGCTGTGGTGGCTCCAACTGCTTCTGCAAATAAAGTAAAGGCTAGATCTACTCATGAAGTGGCAAAGACTTTTATGAATAATGCTGCTAATAGTATCCGCAAACCAACTGTGGGTGTTCGGTTTTAATTGAAGTAGAAGATAGAGAAACTCTTACACACCAGTGGGCAATTTACAGGTTTATCTCCTGAGGACCCACAGCAGCACATACAAATTTCCGTGAGATAAGTGACACCTACATTCCTACTGAGGTATCTACTAATTACATCAGACTCACTCTCTTTCCTTTTACTCTATTGGGGGTAGCAAAGAGGTGGTCAAATGCTGAACAACCAAACTCCAAAACTTTATGGGGTGATTGTCACGACCCGAACTGGGGCCCTAGCCATGACGAGCATTTTGAACCATCAAGGCCCAAAACACCCCTTATCTATCTGGTTATCATGCACATGACTTATATAAAAAGGAAATGATAAATATACACTATATAATGGAAATATGGTCAAGAATCATCTGAAAACAATAATGGGGAATAATATCCCACAATCTTAATCAATATCATTATAACATCTGTGAAATCTCTACTTCATGACTGAAACAAATATCTATCTGAAAACTAGGACAAGGCCCCCAGTAGACCCAAAACTAATAAATGATAAATGAAACTGGTAGATATCAGGCCTTCCGAAATATAGAAAGCTCACCAAGTGACTCTGTAAATCTGTGTGAGGAAATCTATGGATTTTTTGGACCCCCAAACTGTGCCTCCAAACCTGGGAGGAAAGGGGGTCAATACAAAAGTACTGGTACGCAGAGATATCAAAACAAACATAATATTTTTACAAAATATAGTTGAGAGCCATTATAAAGTAATTTCATATCAAATCACTTGAAAACACATGGGCGTAATGTAATTGTTTTAAACAACAATGCAGTGCAGATAAGCTACTTGGAATACCCTATATATCACAGTTACACCAACTGTCAAACCTTGGTTGCCGCCGAGATCAGAGTATAAGTGACGGGAAGACACACAAGATCACACAGTAGGGTGTCTCAACCCAATGGTAGTGCACAAGATCACAAAGCAGGGCTCCTAACCATAGCCCCAATTTGGGAATAACATAAAGTCAGGTACGCAAATCAGAAAGCAGGGGACCAAATTCCCATGTCGGCAAACACGGTTTCCATGGATGAGCCCTTATACTAAAACGCCTTCTTCGGGCATCCACCTATATCATGAAAAATGAATGCATTCAAATTTTATTTGATTCAATCACATGTCATATTCTGTAGGGTATCGTCATACCCGACTTTCAATCCATCAATATCACATCATTCTTCTCATTCAACCATTGTATTCAACATGTTTTAACACAAATAGCCCTCTCGTTCTCAAGTCAAAATCATATCAATTCTCAAAATATTTCATGTCATGATTTTCAAGATGTTTTCAAACAATTTACATTATATGAACATTTAAAACAAATTCACATCAAGAGAGGGATTCCATATCATTCATCTCTTAAGTTGACATATTTTTGGAATACATGCATATACATATATCATATATCAAATCACTTTGGAATTAGGCATAATGACCAAATCAATATCATAAAGATGCTTGAAACATGTTTATATTCATAATTTCAAAACCCCCATTTTTTAAAACATGAATTTTTAAGCCCATGAGATTTTTGAGATAACCCCACGTACCTCTATATGCGAATATGATAGGTGCTTCTTAAAGCCTACGTTACAGAGATTCTAAATCTTCTATTTGTTTTGAAAACCCATGGTTGAATCTTGAACCACTTGGGTTTCTATTTTGAAATCCTAGAGAGATTTCTTGAACAATTTTGATGAATGAAGGTGTACTTTGGGGTCTTTGAGAACTAAATTTCGTGTTTATAGCTAAATAAGGGTGGGCAAAGGACCATTTTGCCCCATAAACGGAGTGTTTAAGTCACTTGAAACCTTTACATAGGCGCCACCTATGCTATCGCCTATATTTACACAGGCGCCGTCTATGCTATCGCCTATGTTTACACAGGCGCCGCCTATGCTATCGCCTATGTTTTCTAGGGGCCATGTGCGATTGGTTAGGCGACGCATACTACTTTAAAAGGCCATAACTTCTTGCTCAGGTTCCGGATTTTAGTAAAATTTGTATCGTTGAAAAGCTAAATCGAAGACCTATCATTTGAAACATAGTAAGCTCTCTAATTAAACATATACAGAGAGTTATGGTTGATGGATGCTGAAACAAATTATAACGTCCACTAAAACTTAATCGATCAAAATAGTTTCAACTCGTCCTTGAGTTGAAGGACCTCTATGGTCTAAATTCAAGCTTGAATGGATTCACATACTGCGAAAATAATTAACATGCCATATTGGCATAGGATTTATGGCTTCGGGATTATCAACGCATCAGAATCTTGGTCTATATTATAGCCCAAAATGCTAGGCATTACATTATCTCTCCCTTGGGATCATTCGTCCCCGAATGATGGGTAGAATGTCGAAGTATTAAGGGTATTGGATAAAGCGGACATGATATGTTCCCTAAGAAAGAATACGCTGATCGAAAACATGACTATAAGATTAGAACTACTGATGTTTTAAATGCTTATGCCAGAAATGCATATCCGACGCATGGAATACACAACTGAAGTGACTCATAGGCTGAATTCTCATAATGAATCATGCATATCTGATGCGTCGATTTGTTAATGAGTTGTTTTCATTAACGCATAACTGAATACACTGATAAGATGCACTTTTCTATTGAAAATACATTTTTAATGCATGCATATCTGACTGAACTGACTTTTGACATATGATTGAATACGCAATGATAACTGGTGCGAAGCTTGTAATAAGAATCTATGCATGCAGCTGAATGGGGTATCTCCTCCTTAGGACCCTATGTCCCTATATGAATGCTCAATTCACTAAGATACTCAGAAAATTAAGGCGTGCACAGGGCACCTACGAATTGAATCATAACTGAACATCTGGAATCTGAATTTAATGGATGATGCATGAACTGGGTCATACTCGTAACTACTGGTATACTCTATCTTAGAATATTAGCATGTCTGAGATTTCGAGCAGCATGAATAAGTGCAAAGACGAGAAAACAAGTCATGCGAATCTGGCTGCTAAACTGACTTATTGGCCATACTGACTGAATTATACTACACCCTCATACTTAACTGGAGTATCTCTTCAGTACAATTCTCTAAAGAAATTCTAGCAGTAATAGAGAGCGATGAATCTTGGGTATGGATTACACAAGACATCAATCTATGGAAATCACAACATTGACACTACTCAGCAGTCTAGAATATAGACATATAACTCCTAAATTAGGATAGAACTTTTGGACCTTTGGCAATACAACTTCTTACTTTCAGTCTTAGCGCACTTCCCGAATATCGCTTAACTATGATATTCCCTATAAATATCATATTCATTCAACTCATCTTAAAATTATCATATGAGCATTGACAAATCTTTCTACTAATGTCGGAAATAACTTAGTCCCTTCGCCATGATCAAGCCTAACACTAAGTCATAAAAAATACAACATGCCAGACCACGCTATTATTCTAAACCATATGATGCAATCTTCTATATCTCCTTTAAACATCACATCCTAAGTATAACATTCCTTGTTACTTCAATGACAACTTTGAACTGTTAATATGAAGTCGCTAATGCATATTGCGACCATCCACTAAAATCCTAAAACGTTATTAAAGTCTAATTTTTAACCACATGTTAACTCCAAGGCAATCACCCATAAATACATACTTCACATGGTTTCTAAACTATTATCAATATAACTCCCACGCGTTATCCTAAGAACATACACACACCAACTTTTCCACTAACCATCACATGTATCAAAGACTTGGCCCCAAATCTAACTTCATACTTATGGCCTTATCTAAACAAGCACACTATGATCTTCCATTAACAAGAACATTTACATCATCACCACTATCATTGCATAGGAATGGTCACTAAAAGGTTAAAACATAAGACCCTCAAGCGTGAAAAGATTTTTATATGGGACTGAGCACACTATAAAGAGTGAGTAAATGCCTCAAGAGTTGCATGACCTCAACTAGAGTTCATAACATAAGGAATGTGATTCTGACTACTTTAATGAACTAGAACTCATTATCTTGGAACTGGAAGAGTACGTGACTCTCTATCATATAGAGAAATCATGAACTATGATCACGGAACTAAATCGTAAGGCATGAGTAAGCATCCGGATAACTAAAAAAAATACTGAGGTAGGAATGGGTTGAGATCCACCCTCACTTTCTGATGTTCTAAACCATACTGCATCATTACTAGAATCTGAGAGCCTTACTTGGTCATTTGTTCTATCATCTCCCCCTCAGCTTCACATTATCATCTAGAGTTTGGGAGATCCTTTACCAGATTCTAACTGAACTACACTTACTGTACTCTAGGGTCTGAAAAATAAAAAGACAATGAATGCATATCATAAAACTTAACTCGAATGACTACCTTCTGGGATACATCAGTTTTCACACTTATTTCTATCAGTTCAACCTTCAAAACTCAAACTTAGATTCTAACACTTAACATGAATATCACCAAGTCTTTGATGAACCAAACAACTTTCGACATAGCGTACTAATATCGTGACTCCCAACATATGCCTCATTACTATGAGAATCAAGATCATATAAAAGGCTCAACACTATCAATCAAAACTCTTTAACTTAACTATTTAGAACCCTTATAACATCTACTAGTCTTTCCCCATCTAGCAACTCAACAGTACTACTAGCCACACGTAATATGTAATAGCCTTAGAAAGAATTTCGTAACCTCATGTCACCTTAGGCATACTTCTACATCACACATACAATATCATACATCACTACGAATCAAATAAACTTAATCTATTACATCCACCATTCAAGCCTATTAGATCACTTCTATACAACTAGTATTCATTAACCAAGAAATCTTCACATCCACTTTCATGTACATCAACTATTCAAACTTAATATCTAGTGCTATGCATGATTTACAACCCAACCTTACATAAAATTTTCACTTGGAAACTATAAATAAACATCACGAAACACTAGTGCACTAAAACTTCATAACCACAATAATCGATCATGACCTAACGGTTTTCCATATCATAATCCATTAGCATGTTCTATTTCAACACCTCAACCCTACTAATTTAATCCCACAAAACATGCATCATCAAACTTTTTCCACTATTTACCACCACACCATTTAAATTCAAGCCTATAGTTTAGTATCAATCATCTACCACCAATGAAGAATGCAACATAATATAAATATACTAATCCATCAAATTCGGACATTCTATCCAAATATCTCAAAAATCTTCTACATACCTTCTCACAAGTAGCACTAGTTTACAACTACCAATGAAAAGAGGGTCAAGAGGGTCACAGCCTTCTAATAGACATGGTCAACCTTATCCTTATATTATAACCCCGTACAATCGTATCTACTTATACTGCTTTCTCACATCACAATTACTTACCCAAGCGTACATTTACACTATCTTCAAAGTCCACAACAACCATGAGTCTATACTTATAACCTACTGGCTAATCTGGCCATTTTCATACTTCAAGCAAGGACAATTCACCTTGCCTAATAATCTTTCTCTATCTTCTACTAATAAACTAACACATAAGGATGAATCATCTCTTTACCGGCCCAATCTCATGCAACCAGCTTCAGCTATACATACATTAAACCTGCACAAGAACAACAAGTTGAAAAAAACAAGTTGCTAGTGAATCGAAATAGGCCTCACACAGCTTCACTAGACTTTGATTTTGTATTTTAAACTAGAAAATGGGATGAATGACAAGTCAACTATGCTAGTGAATCAAAAGAGCCCCACACAGCTTCACTAGACTTTATTTTTCAACAACACTTTAATGATAATATATCATGAGATAGACATTTAATACACAATATTCAATGAACTAAAAATACACATCTTACTCTGTATAAATAAAATCGGAGTCAAACACTTCCTCCGTGGACTACCATATTGTCCACACATGCTGCTAGCTACCAAATTAGTTTATCACTATAAAAGGGTAAATCATCCTCACTCTAACTTCTATCTTTGTGACTTCAAATCACCAACTTCTTGGTATAATTTCATTACTAATAGGTCATGACAACAATACTTTAACACACATTACTATTCAGGTGGAAATACAGTTCCAACATTCTGCTATACCTTATTACCTCTGAAGTGTGACACTGGCAACAAAAGTTCTGAAAAGAATTGAATACACTTAATATTGTAGGATAAAAAGCATGATTTCATCAAAATAAAGGTTCACACTAGAACCAACACACTCTGAAGCAGTAATAGTCTCTTCTCAAGCCTTGCAAAAATCTTATATGATTCGATCAGAATGAACCATACCATTTAGACTCTAAACTTCTATACTTGAATCGCCCAACGATAAGGCATGTCTGAGAATGTCCAAGTAAGGAAAGAATTGGGATGAGTGTTACTTTCATATGGGCGACACCATAGCACGAATTTGAGTATGAAAGAGGAACATTCTGACTCTATTGCACTAACTAAAACATGAAGAAAGAGAAACATTCCTAAACACCTAGTAGCCTCTTGATTATAAGTGTTGCACGATACATACCCATAAACAAGACTCTACCCAACGTAATTTTGCAGACACCCTGGGACCATGAACCATGCTCTGATACCAAGTTTGTTATGACCCGAACCAGAGCCCTAGCCGTGATGATTATTCTAAACCATCAAGGCCCGAAACACCCCTTATCTAACTAGTTATCATGCATATGACTTATATGAAAAAGAAATGCGGAAGATACACTATATAATGGAAACATGTTCAAGAATCATATGAAAACAATAATGGGTAATAATATCCCACAATCTCCATCAACATCTCTATAACGTCTGCAAAATCTCTACTATATGACTGAAACAAATATCTATCTAAAAACTGAGACAAGGCCCCCAGTTGACCCAAAACTAATAAATGATAAATGAAATTGGAAGATATCAAGCCTTCTAAAATATAGAAGCCTCACCAAGTGACTCTGCGAATCTGTCTGAGAAAATCTATTAATTTTCTGGACACCTAGACTGTGCCTCCAAACCTGGGAGGGAAAGGGGTCAATACAAAAGTACTGGTACGCAGAGATATCAAAACAAAATATAATATTTTTACAAAATATAGTTGAGATCCATTATAAAGAAATTTCATATCAAATCAATTGAAAACACATGGGCGTAATGTAATTGTTTTCAACAACAATGCAATGCAGCTGAGCTACGTGGAACACCCTACATATCACAGTTACACCAACTGTCAAACCTTGGTTGCCGCTGAGATTAGAGTATAAGTGAGGGGAAGACACACAAGATCACACAGGAGGGTGCCTTAAACTAATGGTAGTGCACAAGATCACAAAGCAGGGCTCCTAATCATAGTCCCAATTTGGGAATAACATAAAGTCAGCTACGCAAGATCAGAAAGCAAGGTACCAAATTCTTATGTCGGCAAACACGGTTTCCATTGATGAGCCCTTACACTAAAATGCCTTCTTCGAGCATCCACCTATATCATCAAAAATCAATGCATTCAAATTTTATCTAATTCAATCACGTCATATTTTGTAGGGTATCTTCACACCCAACTTGTAAGCCATCAATATCACATCATTCTTCTCATTCAACCATTGTATTTAACATATTTCAACACAAATAGCCCTCTTGTTTTCAAGTAAAAATCATATCAATTCTCAAAATATTTCATGCTATGCTTTTCAAGATATGTTCAAACAATTTACATCATATGAACATTTAAAACAAATTCACATCAAGAGAGGGATTCCATATCATTCATGCTCTAAAGTTAACATCTTTTTGGAATACATGCATATACATGTATCATATATCAAATCACTTTGGAATTAGGCCTAAAGATCAAATCAATGTCATAAAGACCCTTGAAACATGTTTAAATTCATAATTTCAAAACCCTCATTTTTTTAAACATGAATTTTTAAGCCCATGAAATTTTTGAGATAACCCCATGTACCTCTATATGCGAATATAATAGGTTCTTCTTGAAGCCTACATTGTGGAGATTCCAAATCTTCAATTTATTTTGAAAACCCATGGTTGAATCTTGAACTACTTGGGTTTTTAGTTTGAAACCCTAGAGAGAGTTCTTGAACAATTTTGATGAATGAAGGTATTCTTTGGTGTCTTTGGCAACTAAATTTTGTGTTTGTGGCTAAATAAGGGTGCAAAAAGGACCATTTTGCCCCAAACACGGAGTGTTTAAGTCAATTGAAACCTTTACATAGGTGCCACCTATGCTATCACCTATGTTTTCCAGGGGCCATGTGCGATTAGTTAGGCGACGCATACTACTTTGAAAGGCCATAACTTCTTGCTCGGGTGCCGGATTTTAGCAAAATTGATATTGCTAGAAAGCTAAATCGATGACCTATCATTTGACACATAGTAGGCTATCTAATTTGATATATACAAAGCGTTATGATCAATGAAAGCTAACACAAATTACAACATCCACTAAAACTTAATCAATCCAAATAGTTTCAACTCGTCCTTGAGTTGAAGGACCTCTATGGTCTAAATTCAAGATTGAATGGATTAAAATACTATGCAAATAATTAATATGCCATATTGGCATAGGATTTATGGCTTTGGTATTATCAACGCATCGAAATCATGGTCTATATTTCAGCCTAAAATGCGAGGCATTACAGTGATCTAGCTTGAAAATTCCTTATTTAATTCTTTCCATCCAGGAAGAAAAAATAGTTGAGAAGTGGGATTTTGAGTTTTAGGCAAAAAGATGGACAGAATCTTTACCAAACATGGGAAAGATTCAAGGCTATTCTCTAAAAATACCCTCTCCATCATAAGAATAATGATATTTTAGTACATATTTTCATTGAGGGTCTTGATCAAAACACGAAGATTCTCCTAGATTCAATTGTAGGTGGACATGAACTAGAGAAGATGTATTATGAATTTCACACATTGTTGAATCATATTTCACTGGGGAATCTTGAGTGGCATACTGATGCAACAATTAGTGCTCCAAAGAAAGTTTCAGGGGTGTTGTAGGTTTATCATCTTACAGCTATTTCATCACAGATTGCCGCACTACAAAATTAGATAACTACATATTTCATCAATAGGAATCTGGGAATCACAAGTCTATACTATCACATTAAATATAGTTCATCAATATCATAATTAGTCCTAGGTATATGAAAATAGTGATCATGTAGTGGATGCTTGAGTAGCTAATTCAGAGTCTACTCACCATGTGGGAAATAAAAATTGTTAAGGATATCAAAAGTTTAGAAATACTTTCCTTCCTTATTGGTGGAATCATCCTAATTTCTCATGGGGTGGAAATCAGGCGTAGAATACAAATCAATATCATGGGCAAGTAAATCAAAATTAGTAGTTGAATATTCTAGGGAATAAAGCCACTGCTCAATCAAGAAATATTAAAGAGATGCTGAAATATTTTATGGTTACTCAAGCATAATTAGTAGCAGATGTGAAGAATCAATAGATTATTACAAAGAACTTGAAGGTTATAATGGGTCTGATTGCTGGGGCATAAAACACTAGACCTCAGGGAGGTTTACCTAGTGATATTAAGCCAAATCCAAAATAGTTAAATAAAATTTCTACTCGAAGTGGGCTGCAGTTGAATAAGATAGAACGTAATCAAGTGAATCACAAGTCCACCAATGGTGAAAAGGCAAAGAAAAAAATAAAAGTTGTGGAAGACAAATTTGAAAGCAAGGAAACAAAAGTGGGAAATTTCAAGATACCTCCAGCTTTTCTACAAAGGTTGTGGAAACACTAAGAGGAAGCTTGCTACAAGAAGTTTATTGATATGTAAAAACAAGTTCACATTATCCTGCCACTCATTGATGTTTGGCAGATTATCCCAAAGTATGCTAAGTAAATTAAATACATTGTTTCTAACAAGAAATGCATGACGGAATATGCTAGTATTGCACTCACTAAGGAGTCCACATCACAAATTCTAAATAGGTTGCCCACAAAAATAAAGTATCCAGGGAGCTTCACAATTTTGATTACAACCAGGAAATCAGTAAGAGCTTGAGTTTTATGTGATCTTGCGATGAGCATAAATCTTATGCCCACATCTTTAGTTAGAAAGATGTAGTTAGGTAGCCCAAGGCCTACCACAGCTGCTTTCTAGTTGGCTGACCGTTTATTTGGTAGATGTTATGAAATTATTCAAGATATAATGGTGCAAGCGGGGTCTCTCATCTTCCCTGTGGACTTTATTATTCTTCATTTTGATGTTGAACCAAAAGTCCCATTTATTTTAGGACATCTTTTTTTATCAATTAAATGTTCATTAATTGATGTGGTTGCAGGATAGTTTACATTAAGTGCTCGTGATAAGGTTTAGATTTTGGATGTATATAAGGAAATAAAGCTGACAATTGTATATAAGGAGTTGTCTACTATCACAGTAGTAGACCTTGAGTTTTACTTTCACCTTATTATATTCAAGGACCTCTTTGAGCGATCATTGGTGGAATATGATCTTTTTGGTGATATTGAAGCAGTTAAAAGGGCTCAATTTCTGGATGTGGCAAGAATTATTACCAGAGAGGCCAAATTTAAGCCTTTGATTAGACCTATTGGTCCCTCTCCCAAGGAAACTATTGTGGAAGCACCAAAGCTAGAGCTTAAGGCTATACTATCTCATCTTAAATATGCTTTCTTTGGTGTTATGATATTTATTGGATATTCTTTCTATGAGTTTATATGATGTGTAGATGAGAGAGTCCTTTATAGTGTTAAAGAGAAGAAAGAAGTCAATTAAATTGAAAATATCATACATCTAAGGAATAATCCTGCTTTTTGTATGCACAAAATATTTATGAAGGAGGGATATAAAGCTAGTGTACAACACCAATAAAGACTGAATCTTTTTATGAAAGAAGTAACAAGAAAGAAAGTCATTAAGTGGATTGATGTTGGGATAGTTTATCCCATCTTAAATAGTAAATGGTTCATTCCTATGTAGCGTGTTCCAACGATAGAGGGGATGATAGTTATAATTAATGATAATAATAAGTTGATTCCAACTCGTACACTGTCTAGGTAGAGGATTTGTATAAATTATAGGAAGTTTAATGATGCCACTTGGAAGGATCACTATTCCATCTCTTTTATGATCAAATACTTGGCAGGTTGGTAGGATAGGAATATTATTGCTTTCTAGATCAGTATTCAGGCTATAATTAGATATCCATAGTGGTAGAAGATCAGGAGAAGACAATCTTCACCTGTCTCTATGGCACTGATGTATTTAGACACATGCAATTTTGCATGTGAAATGCTCCAACAACATTCCAGAGATACGTGATGGATATATTCTATGACATGGTGGAGGATTCGGTCGAGTTATTTATGGATGATTTTTCTGCATTTGGTAATTTACTTAATGTATTTTTCCAGAACTTATATAGGATTTTGGCTCGGCGTGAAGAGATTAACCTCATATTAAACTAGGAGAAATGCCACATTATTGTAAAAAGGGGTATTGCCTTTGTCACAAGGTGTCACACAAAGGACTTGAGGTGGATAGAGTTAAAATGGAGTTCATTAAAAAGCTACCATGTACGGGATTAGTGAATGGTGTGAGAAGCTCCCTTAGGAATGCAGGATTTTATGTAAGATTTATCAAAGACTTATTAAAAATAGTAAGTCCATTGTGCATTCTGCTGGAGAAAGATATAAAGTTTAAATTTAGGGTCGTGTGTTAAAAAACATTTAAGAACTTGAAAAGAATATTGATAGAAGCACCTTTTCTGATTGCTTTTGATTGGGGATTACCTTTTGAGTTGATGTGTGATGCAAGTAATGTGGTTTTTAGAGAAATACTGGGGCGGCACAAAGATAAGGTATTTCATTCCATCTACTGTGCTAGTAAAACCTTAGATGCGACCTCAATTAATTACACAGCTACAGAAAAAGAGATGTCGACACTTGTTTTTGCATTTGAAAAGTTTAGAGCATATTTAATAGGAAAAAAGGTGATTATTTATGTGGATCATACCACTATATGGTATTTATTCAACAATAAATATGTGAAGCTAATGTTAATTAGATGGATCCTTCTACTCCAATAATTTGATTTGGAGTTTTGTGATAGAAAAAAGCTAAAAATTAAGTGGATGACCACTTATCGAGGCTTAAGAGTCATAATCATGTTGCTGATGATACCTTAAGAATTTAGGAGGAATTCCAAATGAACAACTTATGGAACTAAATATAGCAAAGGTCCCATTGTATGCTGATACAGTAAACTTGTTGGTTGGCGGTATTTACCCTCCAGATGCCACAAGTCAATAGAAAGGGAAGCTATTTCATGATTCTCACTCATACATATGGGATGAGCCTTATCCTTTCAAGAAAGTGCTGACAAAATTGTGAGAAGATGTATTTCATAAGCTGAATCCAAAAAGGTGTTGGAAAGTTTCCATTCATCACCTTATGGCAGACATTATGGAGGTCAAAGGACAACACAAAAATTATTGCAGTATAGTTTATTTAGGCCAATGTTTTTTAGAGATACTATAGCTAATGTGAAAAAATGTGATTAATGTTCTAAAGAAATGGTATTCAAAGTACGATGAGACAAAGTATGCCCGGATGTGTTCATCAACCGGGCAAGCTTATGAGGGAGTACCCCAACATGGTACCAAGATTAGAGAAGCTACATGTAAACTTCCTATTTGAGTATCCCACTGAGTGTAACTTGTACCTTATCAGAGATTTTTATGTCAACTGGGACCCAGGGATCCCGATTCTAAAGTAAAGATACGAGGGAAGTTATTGAAATTCTCTGCACATAACTTGAATGCTATCTTAGGGACTCCAAAGGCAGATGCACTTCATCTAAGGTAGAAGAATATCACCCTTACCATATGTAGAGATTAGACATCTATTGTATGGAAATATATCTATAGCTAGGTGGATTTATCACAAAGAGATAAGCCTTCACATGACAATCTCATATTCTCAAATTAATAGAGAGGTATGTATGTGGTCAAAGATTATTAGTCATCACCTCATTCTGGGGAAATATATGACAGATGTTCCTTATGATAGGGTCTTCTTTATTTATGCTTTGATGTGGGAGAATGTTAAGATTAATATGGATGTTGTCATCTTTTTATCTATAAAGAAGACGCGCTACAATCAAGGGCGTAGATATAGGTTTGGTGGCTTATTGAATTGGTTCTTAGAGGTCATAAGGTTAAGGAGGAGGTACTATATAAGAAGCTATTAGTGGGTATGTGCCCCATATATGTTACTAGGACTCATGGATTGGATGTGGCTTATAAGCCGATACTTATTTTTCCCAAGTGTCATACTCAGGATAATGAGATTATTACATGCATGTAAAGGCTATAGATACTTTAGTTGAGAGTTGGGGGTAGACCAACTATGAGGGAATAGATTCATGCTATAGAGCTGGATTACCCACTTGGTCACCATGCCTGGACCTTCTGTAGATAGGCCTAGATTTTGTAGAGCTTGTAGATGATGATGTGCCCATAGATGAGGAGCAACATACGAGAGATTCCGATATAGTGACTAAGGAGAAGGATGTTGTAGACAAGATATGGATAAGGAGGCCTATGGTCCAGATGTCACGGATAACATAGACAAGGCCTAACCAAGGAGTTTTTTAACACCTCATAACTTGATTATGTTTGCAAGAACTAGGGACAATGCTATATTTTAATAGTGGGGTTATGGTTCTCATTCTTTGCACTTCTCATTAACTCCTTTTATCTTTTTTGTTATTTTTAGATACTATTAATGCTGGGATTTGATTTACATTCTAACTATTCAGTCTGTAATGGTTAGTAATTAAGATACTTGCTGCATTGATAATTCATAGTTGTTTCTTTACTTTACTTATTTCATTATCTTTAATTCGTAATTTTAGTTGCTTTGTTAATTTCAATTTGATTTTAAGTTGTTTAGTTAATTTTAATTTAATTTTTAGGAGTAATTTTTTTTGTTTTACGGTGATTTTAATAACTAGTCATAGTTAGGTGCCTTCCTCTATGATGGATGGATGTCGACCGTGTTAAAGGGAATTAATATTAAGGAATAAATAAGTGAGCAGAACCCGACCACTACTCTAGTGTGAGGTACTTATGTTGGGCCCTATGGCTACATGACATGATAAACACTTGTTTTAGAAAGAAGCATGTTAAAGTAAAAAGAAGGATGCTAGTTTGAGACAACTAATCTCAATTGTGTAACTCTTGATTTGTTGGCTTAATTTTTAAATTGTACATTTACTAGGTTGAAAGTATATAGGGATCCTACTTTAATCTAGCATGAACTAGGGGTTAGTGAGATTATCTAGTTATTTAACTTACATAGTGATGTCCAGAACTTGCCCCGTGTGTTTAAAAAGTGAAATTAAGAATGTTGAATTTAGGAGATAATGTAAGCATTTTGTTGGTAGACAAGTTTTAGACCTTTTTTACCTACCCTTGTGAATATTCCTATTTAGACCTGTTAAGCCTATAGCCTACTTTCTTTATTAGCCTAACATATACCTGTAACCCTTTTTTGTTCGACCTTAATTTAATCCAAAGATCCTAGGAACTTTAGTGAAAAATTAGTTGACTAAGAAGTTGAAAGACAAGTAGGAAAAAGGTGATAGCGAAATCCCAAAATATAGCTATTTCTGTAAGTATTAAGGTACAATGAGGTTGGGAGTTAGGTGATGAAAAGACTATGAAATGTTAAATAAAAAAGAATAATGTGTTGAATAAGTAGACTCCCTTGCACAGTGTGTACAAATCAGCTTAATGATATGGTGTCAAAACAAAAGTAAAAGGGAAGGTAGATAAGGTGAAAAACTTGTTGTTAAGTTAGTGTTTTTAATCTTTATGTGATGTATTAAAGAACTTAGGGAGATTAGCTTCTATTTTTACCCAAACAGTTCCTACCCATCCTTAGCTTACATTACAACCTTTAAAGACCTATTTGATCCTTATTCTGAATATTTGACTATTAGTAGAGTAATATACTAAAAGAAAGCCTATGGTTCATCATATATCTTGTGTGAATTCTTTGCGATAATGAGTGAATGTTGTTCCCTATGTACCCATTCTTATGATAGATTGCATGATTGTGAGTGAGTACAGGCTACCATATTCTTATAAGGGTGCATATGGAGGATGGTTAGGTGACTTGTATGACTTCTTTGTTGAATAATGTTCATAAGTTTTCCACGTGATAGAGACAACTTTTGAGCTTTGGGAGGTTAAAAATAGTAATCTTGTGTGTTTTCATGTACGATATGACATGCTTGAGATGAAAATTAATGAGTCATGAGTAGCCTGTGTGTACCAAACAAAAGTGTCTTGTTCAGATTATGGTTGTGAAGTCTAGTTGTCTTATAATGATTGCCTGGGATTGTTTAAGGATGAACAAGATTCTAAGTGTGGGGCAATAATCTTAGGTTCATTTATACGTCCAACTTCCAATATTTACCTATATTTTTACTTGTTCTATGAGCTAAAACTTGAAAAATGTATTGTGTATGATCTAAAATAAGCTAATAGACATTATTAGTGTTGCAAGGCTTGATCGTGGTGAAATTAAACATATTGTGATGTAGTAATGAGAAGCTTTTGGATCGTGGAAGCATTTGGAATAGTATGTTGAGCATGAAGATATTGGAAATAATTCTCGAAAAGCATAAAAAAAAGTATGGAAGTAAGAGAACATCAAAGAAGCTAGAAATGGAGAAAAGAATATGCCATCATTCCACAGACATTAGCCTCTGCATTGGGATCCATGTCATATTGATGAATTAAAATCAGATGGTGATTCCAGTGATGGCCTATGATATCCCCATGCCACAGAACATAGTGTCAATGATAGCCTCCTTTGCACGTAGGCTGGTTCATTTTGCAACTGACATTCCAGTAAGTATCAGTGATACTGGCATGTCACGGACCATAGTAACTATGATACAGTCCGTGACACAGTGAAGGGTAATTTTCTTCCTGCTGAGACCCACTATAAAAGAAGAGCTTAAACATAACTGTCAACATCTTTCGCATATAGAATAGTAAGGGAAAAAACTTATGAGAGTTTTACTAGGGTTCTTTTATTTTTTATCTTTCAACATTGAATTTGGTATGCTCACTTATATTTCCTGGTTGTTGATTTTGAAGATAAATTGATAAAACCTTTTGTTCTGGGTTTAGGCCTAGAACATGATTGTATTTTCATATCCTTAGAGTGATTGAACATTGGTTTATTGAAAGGGTTGTTCTTTTTCTCTTACTTTTACTATTTTAATTCATAGCCACCATTAAAATACATGTTTAGCCCTTTTGTGAACTCGGAAGAAGAATCATCAAGATATATCGAAGAGTTTAAGTCATAAGTTCGTATTCCTTTACAGAATAAAGAATTTGAATTAGCAACGAGGATAGGAATATTCCTACAAACCTTGTTTAGTTCAGATGAAGGAACATAACTTAAAGCAACTAAAAGAATGATCGCATCCCTACTCAATAATGTTGCAATGTCCTTTTAATTAGAATATTAGTGGCTTGAAAGGTCATGATCACAAATTAAACCCTACAAATCGACAACCCAATAACCAACTCAATCTTAATAACGATAGATATTTACATGATTGTTAAGAGTGTCTCAACCTTAGAACTCTCCCTCTTATTGTTTACATCATTGCTTTTATTGGTATTGACATACTATTGTTGTTTTATTATTATTAATTATTCTTTAGATTGTTAAATCCATCTTAATATTCTGAAGCACTTGAATATAATATTATCATATCTGAAGTTAAGTAAATTACCAATTAATTAGTTCGCATGGGTTCAATATCTAATTTTTTTGAATTACTATATTACTGATAAGATCGGGTGCACTTGCGTGTGTGATAGACCACAATAATGGATGAAGTTAACTCAGAAAAAGGTAAAGTTTTTGTGGTCCGATGCTTATGAAGGTAGTTTTGGAAAGTTGAAGGATAAGTTGACTTATGCATAAGTGTTGACCCTTCTCGTGGGTACAGATGGGTTCATTGTGTATTTTGATGCATACTATATGGGACAGGGTTATGTTTTAATGTAGAATGGTAAGGTTAAGGACTATTCTTCTAGGTAGCTTAAGGTTTACAAGAAGAATTGCCAGACTCATGATCTAGAGTTGGTAGCTATGGTTTTTGCAGTAAAGATTTGGGACCATTATCTATACGGGATGCATATGGATATTTATAAAGATCATAAGAGCTTGCAGTATGTATTTACTTAGAAGGAATTAATTTTGAGGCAAAGGAGGTGGCTTGAGATACTTAAGGATTATGATATGAACCTTCAGTATTATCCAGGCAAAGTTAATGGTTTTGTTAATGGACTTAGAAGGTCGTCCCTTAGGTTTCTATCTCATGTTGATAAGGATCAAAAAAGGTTGGTGAATGATATTCACAGTTTGGCTAATTTAGGAGTTCATCTCTTGGACTCTGAGGGTGGGAGAATGATTATTCAAGAATTGATTAAATAATCTCTTAGTGTTGAGTATGAAAGAGAATAAGGATTTAGATCCGAGACTTATGAAGATTAAGGATGATTTGGGTCAGCAAAAGGTTATGGCTTTTGAGATTAGGCGAGATGACATCTTAAGGTATCAAGGAAGATTATGTGTTCCCAAGGTTGATGGGCTATAGGAAAGGATTATGATTGAGGCTCATGAGTCTAGATATAAAATTAATCCAGGTTCATCTAAGATGTACCATAAATTGAAGAAAATCTACTGGTGGAATAATATGAAGAAAGATGTGGTGAATTTCATGGATAAATATACGATTTGTCATCATGTCAAGTTTGAATACTTAAAGCTTGTTGAAATATCTCAAGAGATAGAGTTAACCATGTAGAAGTGGGAGATGATCAATATGGATTTTTATAGGTCTTTTACGATCTTGAAATCAGTATTATTTTATTTGGGTCATTATGGATAGAATGTCTAAGTCATCTTAGTTTTTGCCAGTATGAACCAACTACTCTATAGCGGATTATGCTAAGTTGTTCTTTCAGTAAACAATTAAGTTTCATGGAGAGCCAGTGTCCATCATTTGAGACCAAGGTATGCCATTTTCTTTTCACTTTTGGCATTTATTTCATAAAGGTTTGGGAACTCAGTTGAAGCTTAGCACAGCTTTCTACCCTTAAATGAATGAATAATAGGACCCTACCATTTAGACTTTGGAGGATATTATAAGGGCCTTTGTTATTGATCTTAAAGGGATTTAGGCTGATCGTTTTCCCTCTTATTGATTTTATGTATAGCAATAGTTACCATTCTAGCATCTAAATGGCTCCCTTGGAGGATCTCTATAGTAGGAGGATAGGTCTCATATTGGATCGCTTGAGGTTGGTGAGACTAGGTTGTTTTTTCTTGACTTGATTCACAAAGTAACTGAAAAGGCTGAAGTGATTAGGGAAAGACTTAAAACTGTTTGATACTGCAAAAAGTCTTATGCAGATGTAAGGCAAAGGGAGTTGAAGTTTGATGATAGTGATTGGATGTTCTTGGAAAGTTTCTCCTATGAAAAGAGTTATAAAATTTAGGAAGGAGGAGAAACTCAACCAACAGTTGGTCTGTATCAAATTATAAGGAGAATTAGGAAAGTTTATTATGAGTTGGATTTACCAATGAGCTTGGGTTCTATTCAGCCTATTTTCTATGTGTCTATGCTGAAAAAATATGTGGTTGATCCTTCATTGATTATTTCTGTAGAGGATGTTGGTATTTTGGATTCCTTAACCTATGAGGAAGTTTTGGTTGAGCTATTGGATAGGAAGGTTTGTAGATTGAGGACTAATGATGTAGCTTTGGTAAAGGTGCTTTGGAGGAATCACAGGTAGAAGAAGATACATGGGAAGCTAAAGAAAGATATGAGGGCCAAGTACTCATTCTTGTTCCCTGGGTTGGATAAACATACTTAAGGTATGAGTTTCTTTTATTCTAACAGCACTTTGAATTTTTCCTTGGATTCTAGTTGCATTCTATCTTTTATCATTCTAAGGGTGCCTCTAAATTGTTATTCGGGGATGAATGATCCTAAGGTGGTAATGCAATACCCCAGGTTTTGGACACTAAAATTTCTTAGCTTTCACAACTACGGTCATGACTATAACTCATGTGATGAGTCATAATCAATCGTCATGAGTCATAGGATGAGACTCATAGTCTCATGAGTGAATTGCCCAGATGTTTTTCCCTTTATAATGATCCAAGAGTATGACTTGTTACAGGACGTAATGAGACGTAGGGTTGGACTCGTTGTCTAAAATGTGAAGATGCCAAAGTTTTTGCTTTGATCACAACTCCTCATCACAAATCGTTAGGTCAGTTCAGGAGTTAGAATGAGTGACTCATGACCATAATATTAAAGGGATGGGATTTGGGGTCTACGATAATGAGTCTAGGTAATTACTCATGGTGAGATGTCATGAGTCGTTACCTGAGTCGTAGCGATTGGGTCTAATTTTCCTTCACATCTTAGATGGGGTTATTTTTGTCTTTTTCTCCCATCCAACTACTATCCAATGACTTAAAACACCTCAAATAGCCTCTTTTCCATAAGTTAACAAAATCAAATTCACTCCTCTCCTCTTAAACTCCCCAAAGCAAGAGAAAGCTAGGGTTTCTAAAAGGATTCAACAATTAGGCTCTAATCTTAGGATTTCTTTCAATCTTAGTATTTTAGTCATGTCTCTCATCCCTAACTTTTGTTTTTCTTCATTATGGCATAAATTGGTTTAATATTCATATGGTTTCATTGTTAGGTTAGGGGATTTTAATAGAAATTACTTGAATTCTTTTTGAATGGTTTAAATACAGTGATCAGGCTTTAATTTTCCTTAATATGAGACACCTTGGTATATGGTTGGCATTATGTGCAAAGTTATTTTAATATGGTCTTAAAGGGGGTTTCATAGATCACTATGTAGGTGGAGGTCTCGAGGGGGTCCAATACTGGAATCCATGTTTGCCGATGTGGGGGTCTATTTGACCGTGTGCTTGGTTCAGACATTTTATTTTGGGATGGCCAGAGCATTGGTGTTTTTAGCCCCCTTTTGGATTTCCTCAGTTCGTCCAGCTATGACACACTGAGGCCCTTTCAGCAAAAGGAGTTGAACACATATAGCTCATGGGTTCCCTTTGTACGGATAGAGCTACATATTCTAGGTTAATGGTTTTAAACTCTCATTTTCTTGGCATTTCCCTATCTTGGCATCTTATATATATGAATATATTAATGTGTGTATGTGGTTTTGGCTGATTTTGGATATGGATTTTTTTATCACTTCCCCTTAGTTATATGCCAGTGCTTATCCCACTGACAGTCCCTGTACGCTACTTCATTTCGTGTTGAAGGGTGCTAGGCTTCCTTTATTACTTATGTGTGGCATTAGGTTGAGTCTTTGTGAAGCGGAGAGTCTCCATAATCTGGAAAATTTTACCATTTAATTACGTTTCCTTACAGATTTTGTGAATTATGATTTTTCTTTATCATGGTCAGGGCATTTCCTTCCATATACTGGTTATAGAGGATTTTTTGGACAAGTGTGGGATGGATTGTTGGGTTTGAACTTTTATATATTTCATTGGATATATTTATCTTTTATTATTATCTTTATTGTCTTCTTCTTTATTATTATTATTGTTCTCTTAGGGTTAGGCTAAGGGGGTGGTCTCCGATCCATGGTGGGCTTGAGATACCCATCACAATAAGGACTTATATTGGGTTATGATAGAACTCCTTTATTATATACCACCATTAACTCACTCTATCTTCCACATTCATCATTATATACTTACACCCTTCTTAGTAAACATACCTGCCTCACTAAATACATAATCCGCCCTTCTCCTCGTAGTTTGAACATATCAAACCTCTAAACATAAAATTTTCCCTATACTCTGAGAGTTATTATTATGCCAAAAGACTAAACACCAAAAACCTATAACTCCTGAATTATCTATTACGAACACCATATACTATATAACTAGCTTTATTCACACTTAGCAACTCAAGGGTACGATCTAAGCACACAAGACCCTTAATAATCTTCGAAAATAATTCATCCCTAAATCACCTTGTGTACACCTATACATCACACCTAAAACATCATAATTAACTGTATATGAATGAACATATATTCTACATACATTGTTGCAAGCCTACTACCTCCTTGTATACAACTAGCATCCTTATACTACGCAATCACTCTTTCCACCTTGAAGATCATCCACTATTCAAACATAGTGTATTTTAATGTACATTATTAACGACATAACATCATATTCTACTCTTGAATGGCAGCTATAAAATAAAACATCAAGAAATACAAGTACACTAGAACCTCCTGATAATAATAATTGAACCTAATCTTATGATCTATCGAGTTACATTCCATTAGCATATCCCCCTTCCATACATCACTTCTATTTAACCATCCATATGTCTAAATTAAATGTATTTCTCTCCTTTTCACAATCACAAAAGAAAGACAATAATACTTAACAACCTAATACTTTTATTTTAAGGATCAATGAAATTCCAGCAAGAACTTTGTTCCTACTTTAAGCATATAACAAGTCACCTTAACTAATAACTCTTTCTCTACCTTCCACTATGAAATCTTGACCACACTCATTACTCCTTAGTTAAGACACAAAGACATATCACCTTAATCCATTCTTAATTGCAGAGATAGACACAACAATATACCTTCAACAAATTGCAATCTCCTTCTTTTCTTGTCATTACACTTCTCAATCCATATTTCCAACTTTGAGGTTGCTCTACTATTTATGGATAATAAAACCCTATATTACACTATACCTTGAATACAAACCTTATTCAATAATCTAAGAATGTACTCTCTCCTCTCATGAGTGTTATCTATAATGAATGGAAAAGGAGAAATATGAATAAATATCTTATATTGTCTTAATGGTACAACTAATATGGATAAGGATATAATACATTGACTTAAAGGACTTAAAACTTATCAATGGGATCCTCTCAAGCCCTTTGTACAATTTTTGAAGTCTCCGATAGTTAATCTGAGAGCATTATATCGGGAGGAGTTTAAATTTACTTCTTACATTAACTCAAAGATAAGTAATAGTTGGAGGAATTCAGATTAACAAACTAATCAATATAAGTTTCTAAAAGGACAACTTTACTACACTATCTAGAGTATAAAAAGAAGGAGACATTTCCTAAATGACCTATAGCCTCTTGAGGAAAAGTAAAGATAACTCCATAACATTCCACAAGTGAAATACCCTAGTTTTTAGACCTTAGCAAATTTCTTTTATTTCTAGTTTTTGGGATAAATACTACTTAAGGGAATGATTCATACACTTGGATATGGGTTGAATGGTCCAGTCGTATGTTGACTAGTATTAGTTAGTGGGATGGACATAGTTACTTGAATGGGTACGACTTGGGTGGTATGAGTCATATCTATAGATATGGGTAGGTTGGTTACTTCACTTAACCATAGACCGTATAACTTAAATTGTATTTGAGTACGATTATGTAACCATGATCCATAATCTAGGTACGAGTCGTATAATAAACTCATATGGAGGTTAATCTTCAAACCTTCTAAAATTCTATTCTTCCAGGGATACGGTTTATGGGTACTAGTCATAACTTGGATATGACTTAGGTTTGGGTGTGTCATACCTTGGACAATATTAGGTGCAATGAGGGAGCCTAGGTTATGAGAGGTGGGTACCACTCATATAGGATGGGTAAGACTTGTAAGAAGAAGTCATACCCTTTGTCAGAAATTAAGTGTAGTTTAAGTAAGGGCAATCTAGACATTTCCACACTTATCCTTATTTGGTCCCACAACTTATATTGAACTTGGGAGTTTATTTGCCTTACTATTCTATTCTTTAACACTTAGAAAAAATTCTTAAATTATCTCTAGAGTTCTTGGGCAAAGAAAGCTAGGGTTTCATCTTAAGAACTAAATTAGGGCTTGTTTGGGTGATTTCGTTCCATCATTTTCTTGGTTTAAGGCATGTTCTCTTCCCTTATTATTAGTTCACACTAAAGGCATGAATTTTATACAATGTTTTCATGATTTAAATGTTGTATGATTTTGTGTTTTCAAGATTTAAGGATTTTTATATAAATGCTTGATTATGGCTTTGCCATGTTTTAATTATGTTTTATATGCATTAATAGTGGTTTTGGTGTATTGGTTGCATTGTAATGGTTGTTTGCTAATTGTCTTTGGTTCGGAAATACTATACCCCTAATGAGTTGGATAAAATGCCTATAAAATGTTTTCACTATATTATTGGGTTTTCAATGGAACTTATGCATGGTTTAAACTTGGTAATGGAACCCTATATGATATGATTGGTTTAAATAATTTTGAAATGACTCTTACTTTGCTTAATAAACATACTTGTGGGGTACAAAGGAATCCCCCAAGTTAATATGGTAATGAATACTTGTAGGGTACATGGTAATCCCTTAAGTTAATTGGATAAAAGGGTCTATGGGTACATGGGGATCCCTTGACAACTAAAAGATTTCGTTAAGGACAATCCCTGCAAGTTATAGTTAGTATGATGATACCATTTATAATAGACTTGGTTAATAATAACAGAATAATATTTTGTTGGAAATTGGTTTTAATGTGGAGGTCCATTACGATAAAGACCTGAGTCGGGTCATGTCAATTGGTATTGGAGTTTTAGGTTCATAGTCAATTGGGAGTCCACAAAGTTGTGTTTGGTAGAGTCTATTTTAGGGGTTTGTAGCATGCCGTACTCATAAGACAGAGGTTACTGGGCATTTAGAAATGTTGTAGTTTCTTGGTATTTTGTTTTCAAGCTTGGAGTTTAAGTCCTAGAATTCATCCCTAATCCTTGGTTGTTCATTTTTTAGATCAGGCATCAACGATCTGGAACATAACGAAATTCTTTTGTCCCATCTGGAGATGATGTTTATGAGGTACGTCCTACACTTAGAGTTCGTAGTTGATCTCAAGGTCCTATCCTTAATTTTTTCTGACTGCTAGTCCTCCTCAAAGTGAGGTGAATAATGTAGAATTTCACCAGTTTATTCATCGTATTGCTTAGTTTGTTATTGCTCAGGCTGAGCAGGATACATCTGGTGGGTTTTTTGTTGAGGCAAAAATTATTGGCCTATTTATGAAGCTGAATCCTCCTATTTTTCTTTTGTGAAGGTGCAGGAGGATCCTTACTGTTTCTTTGATGAAATGGTGAAGATATTCAGGGTGATATAGGACACAAATGTGCAAGGTGTGAATTTTGCATCTTATTAGATCAAGGATATTACGTACTAATGGCACGAAGAGTGGGATACAGATAGAGGTGATATAGAGGAGTTGTCCTTATGGGATGCTTTTTCTAATTCTTTTCTAGATTATTTCTTTACTCAATAGCCGAGGGAAGCAAAAATAGAAGAGTTTGTGAATCTCAAGCAAGGTAAAATATCTAACAAAGAACACGCCTTTAAATTTCATACAAAGAACACACCTTGAAATTTCATTACATGTCAAGGTATGCTCATGATTTGGTCGCTGGCATGAGGATGAGGATGAGAAAGTTCACTTCTAGGATATATCAGGACCTGATCCTTGAAAGCAAGATTTCTCTACTGATCAAGGATATAGATATTTTGAGGTTTATTGTCCACATGAACCAGGTGGAGAAAGAAAATAGAAAATATGCAGAGCTAAGGGAAAATATTGGTAAGGGTAGTAAGTTCTCTAAGAAGAATGGTACTCAGCATCAGGGTGGTTGCGATGGAGTTAAATAGCCAAAGATGAAGTGAGGGAGTTCTGGTTCTTTCTCTACTGCTAGTGCTCCTTACTCAAGGCAGTCAGGTGAAAGGTATCTGTAAGGTGGTGATAATGTTCTAGCACAAGGTGCCCTATCTAAGGTGAGTGGGGGTCAGTCAAATTTACTATGCCCTCCTTGTTGGTATAGTGGTCGTCTTCATTAGGGCTTTTGTGATAAATACAGGGACAAATGATTTAAAAGTGGCTAGCCAGGCTATATGCTCAGAAATTATCCTATCAAAAAGGGAGCATCGGGAGCGGTCAAAGCTCCAATTGCTTCATCTCCTGCTTCTCTACCTGGTGTTGTGTTTTGGGTATCTTCTACTACTTCTGATACCGACATAAGCCAAAATAGGTTGCATGTTTTTGCATCTTGGCTGGAATCTAAGGTATCACCTAATGTCGTTTCTAGTATATTATAATACTTTTCTCGTGACTTGTATTGTCTTCTTGACTTGGGGCCTACTCTTTCTTATATGACCCCATTCATGGTTGTACGTATTGATTTTCATCCTGAGGTTGTTTTAGATTATCTTTTTATTTCTACAATGGTAGATAACTCAATTATTGCTAAAAGAGACTATATGGGATGTGTGATATCTGTTGGTAGCAAAAAGGACTTGGTAGATCTGTTTGATTTGGACATGGTAGATTTTGAATTTATTCTTGTGATTGATTGGTTATAATATTTCTACATGTCCTTTGCTTATCAGACCTATAAGGCGATCTTTAGTACCCTGGTGAACCAGTTACAGAGTGAGAAAGTGGTTTCCTAACTCCTAAAGGATACTTATTTCTTATTTTAAAGCTTGAAGGTTAATCTCTAAAAGTTGTCTTTATTACTTTGTCTGGGTTAAAGATTCTAAATTGGAAAATCCTTCTCTACATTCAGTTCCGATAGTAAATGAGTTTCTTAATGTCTTTTTGGATGATCTTCCTGGTGTTCCTATGGATAGGGAAATAGAGTTTGGTATTGATTTAGTTACGAAAACTCATCCAATATCTATTCCTCCATATAGAATGTCTTCGACTGAGTTGAGGGAACTTAAGGAGCAACTTGAGGATCACCTGGATAAGGGTTTTATTCATCCTAATGTATCCCCATAGGGTGCACTGGTGTTGTTCATGCGCAAGAATAATGGCTCCCTTTAGATTGTACTAACTATCGGCAATTGAATAAGGTGACAGTCAAGAACAAGTATCCTCTCCTAAGTATAGATGACTTGTTTGATCAGTTTCAAAGTACCAAGTTCTTCTCTAAGATAGATCTTTGGTCTGGGAATCATCAACTAAGATTAGGGAGAACGATATCCCTAAGATGACTTTTCATACTCGGTATGGGCACCTTGAATTCTTATTGATGTTACTTGGTTTGACTAATGCCCTGGTAGTATTTATGGAGTTGATGAATAGTATTTTTAGGTAGTTCTTGGTTCTCTTTGTCATTATATTTATTGATGACATTCTGGTTTATTCCTAGAGAGGTGGATCATGCTAATAATCTCAATGTGGTATTATAGACCTTAAAGTAATATATGTTTTATGCCAAGTTCTCTAAGTCTGAGTTTAGGTTGAATGCTGTGAGTTTTGTTTGTCATATTATTTCTAGTGAATGGATCATGGTGGACCCTCAAATGGTAGCGGTGGTTAAGAGGTTACCTAGATCCACAAATCCAACTGACATTTAGAGCTTCTTAGTTTGGCTGGGTATTATCAGTGGTTTGTGGAAGGCTTTTTGATGATAGTTGCTTCTTTGACTAAGTTAACTCAGAAAAAGGTGAGGTTTTCTTGGTCGGATTCTTGTGAGGGAAATTTTTAGGAATTAAACGATTAGCTAACTTGGTTTTGGTTTTGACATTACCTGAGGGTAGTGAGGGGTTTGTGGTTTATTATGATACATCTAGGGTGGAACTTGGTTGTGTCTTAATGCATCATGGAATGGTGATTGCCTATTTTCTAGGAAGTTGAAGGTGCATGACAGAAATTATCCTACGTATAATTTGGATTTGTTGGTGGTGGTTTCTTCTTTGAAAATATAACAACATTATTCGTATGGAGTGCACATATATTTGAATCGTAAAAGTCTATAGTACGTGTTCACTCAGAAGGAGCTGAATCTTAAGCAGAGGACATGGTTAGAGCTTCTCAAGAACTATGATATGATTTTTCACTATCACCTAAGTATAGTTAACATGGTTGCTAATGCTCTTAGAAGGTTGTCCATGGAGATTTTGGCTCTTATGGAGAAGGAAATTGATAATTACTAAAAGATATTCACCACTTCGCTAATCTTGGAGCTCATCTCTTGGACTCGAGGATGGTGATGTGATGGTACAGAAATTTGTTCGGTCGTCTCATGGTCTAGAGATTAAGGAGAAGCAACTGCTAGATCCAATCTAGATGAAAATCAAGAACAACGTGAAGATGAAAAAGGTAATGGTGTTCGAGATTTGTGGTGAAAACACTTTATGGTACTAAGGGAGGTTGTCCGTTCTAAATATCGATGGTTTGCAGCAAAGGACCTTGGCTATGATGCATGAATTGCTGCACTGTACATCCTGGCTTGATGAAGATGATCATGATCATGATCTCAAGGATATATATTAGTGGAATGGTATGAAAAGGGATGTGGCTGATTTTATGGCCAAATGCATGGTGTGTCAATGAGTTAAAGTTGAGCACACGAGACCTGATGGGTTGTATCAAGAAATTGATTTGCCTATTTGGAAATAAGAAGTAATCAATATAGATTTTGTTACCGGTCTTACTCAGTCTCAGAACTAGCTTGATTCGATTTGGGTCATCATGGATAGCATGACAAAGTCTGCTCACTTCTTGCGAGTGAGGACTAACTTTTTGGCTGAGGACTATGCTCAGTTTTATCTGTAGGAGATTGTGAAGCTGCATGGGGTACCTATTTTGATTATCTCTAATAGTGGTATGCAATTTTTATCTCATTTTTGGTTTTTCTTCAAGATGGGATTAGGCGCTACGGTGAGTCTGAGTACTGTTTTTCATCCTCAGATAGATTGGAAATTAGAAAGGACTATTCAGACATTGGATTATATGCTTCGGTCATTATGATTGATTATGGTGGTTATTGGGTTGAGTATCTACCTTGGGTAGAGTTTGCTTACTACAAAAGCTATTATTCTAGTATTTGTATTGCCTTTTTAAAGGAATTGTATGGTAGGAGGTATAGGTCTCTTATTGGTTGGTTCAATCTTGGTGAGGCAGAAATTTTGCTAAACTTTAGAAGGTTATGAAATCTGATGTTAGCCAGCTGTCTATTTGGAATGCTTTTGGCATCATACTTCATAGAAGTTGTCGTAGGGGACCTCAATTAGTAAAAACCCTATGGTTTGCACAAATAATCATAATACGGTGAACAAGCATATATATGTCACTAGATTTCTCTTTTCCTTTTAAGTCCTACATATTTGATCATTTCTACTGAAGATTAAAAGTGGCCACTAGAACTTCTCCCTTCCATTAAAAATAATGGATTCTTCAGTATCGCGTCTTATTTAAATAATTTGAAGAATGAAATTTGAGTTATGAAGGCTTGAATGTTCCAAATGAAATTAGGTTTACCAATATTTCTTCAAGCTGAAGAAAAATCCTACCCAGTATGTCTATAAAAGAGAGAGAAAAGGTTAATTGACTCATACAATGTTGAGATTATAGAAAATGTACCTAAGCATTTCCAACCTAGTAATGTGGCACTTAGCTGCTCACTGTGATTGCATCACTTGCAAAAATGATACAATAGCTTTAGACAGATGGGGTTTGAAGATGATAATGTCAGAAACTTACCACTCAAAAACAAAGTATACATATCTTAGATTTCTAAAAAATCTTTTTCTTATGACGGTGGTGTTTGGGTTAGATTCTATGTACCTCGACTATTCCCCGACACCTTTTTTCTCCTATCAGGACAAGTACCTGACAACTGTGGGAGCTGAGGCTTAGAAAGATTGGAAAAATCACATGGTTCAGGGTTTTAAACCTGAGACCTCATAGTTCTCCAACTTCGATGACCACTTGTCCATACCTTGGGTGCTTAAAAAGCATATTGTATTCTGATTGCAGTCATGGTCATTCTATTAAGAGTGAAGTTTTTATGTTGTAGGTAGGGAGACCATTTTTAGGAAGTAACCTAGTTCCTGCACCATAATAAATGGGAAAACCTCGAGGTATTACAAACCATAATAAGAAGTGTTTATGTTGTAGGCACTTCTGATCCTTCTCATATGTTTCTAGTTTTTTCTTGTACTAGAATTATAAAAAGATTTTTATGATATATCCGATAAATGATTCTACTAAAACATACCAAGTACAATCCCTCCTTGACAAAGTCCTTCTGTTGGTTATCTTCACTCACTTTGAAGTTCTATGCTCCCTCTTTATATAGCTTTTCCTAAAATGCTAATTAATGTTTATTGGATAGTGTCTACCATAGGAAATGTGTAGAGAAAAAAATTGATGTCTTAATTTGGTGATAATCAAATTGTAATCCTCCATAGGATGTTCTGTTTCTCTCCTTGTAATTAGGTAAAGTATGTTAGTTCCATAATCTCTTCCTCTTACTTTCCAAACTGATAGGACAAGCATGTTGCAGGAAGAATAGGAAAAGATAATAGATAGAATAGATTTCCATTCGCTTCTCAAGAAATAAAAATATTTGATGTCCATTCTCATGCAACATTAGAATAATCTTTAGCCCCTCCAGGATTCCTTTTGCAAGCAAAGTAACCAACAATTAAGTATGTTTCTTTTCTCAACTTATCTCCAGCTAGGATAGTACCTGCCCAGTGACTTCCCAGCAAAAGTAGCTGTCAGTATAGGAACCTTAGGGCTCCACATTCCCAGCAGTGGGATGACATGTCTCTCTTGAGGAAGCAATTCTAAACGTATTTTATTATAAGAAAAGAGGACATGGACAGGTAAACCAGAACAAATTGATCTAAGTAGGATAGAAATGTAATCAATTTCTACTCATAAAAAATGCAAAATAATTTTTTTAATCAATTTATAAGCTTCTCTTAGCTGGTGAGCAGCAGAATCTCTTTATATAGTTTCATGACATTTAAATATGTCTTATGCTCATTTTGAGTTATAGTTATAAAGAATCCTAGTTGGAGACAAATATGAACACTTGAAGCAACTTTATATGACTATTGATTTTACTAAAGGGCACCCTATTAAGTTTTATTAGAAATGTTTAATTCTGCACTTAGAACTGTATGACGTTTTTATTTCCTTCTTTTGATCAGTGGGAATATGTTTTTTTCTGAGTTAGGATCCTAAGTTTCAGTTGGAAATGTCAAGCATTTATCAATCTGTGAAATGTGATAAGGTTTGTCCCTATGACCTTAAAAGGCAGCAGTGTATTTATGAAAGATGATATACTGAGATGAGTTCAAGTTTTGGGTTGCTTGGAGAGGACGTCTTATCTTTTGGAAATCTTAGTGATCTTGGACCACAACGAGCTATTTTTGGATGTGAAATTGCAGAAACTGGTGATCCTTACAACCAACGTGCAGATGGTATAATGGGATTGGGCCGAAGGGATGTTATTATAGTTGATCAACTTGTTGAAAAACATGTAATCAGTGATTCTTTCACTTTGTGCTATGTAGGTTTTGATGGTGGGGTAATGGTTCTTGGTAGAATAAGCCCCCTGCTCACATAGTCTTTACTAAATAAGATTTTGGTCACAGGTATGTATTGGATATAATCTTTTTATATACATAGGAATTTAGGTCTCCTCCTAAAAAATACACTTGATAAATCTTACGCATTAACTCTAGTCTCGGACGGCAACAACCCATACTATAATATTGAGCTGAAGGAGATACTTGTACCTGGGAAGCCACTGAAAATGAATCCTTGGGTTTTTGGTGGAAAACATGGGGCTATTCTTGATAGTGGTACAACCTATGCTTACCTTCCAGAACCAGTATTTATAGCTTTCAACAGTATTGTAAGATATTGTTATCTACATATTTGCTAATATTTCTGTCATTTGTTTGATCCTAATCTACCTGAAAAAGAGTAGTGGCAGAAAAATGCTATTGGTAAGAAGAATAGGATTAAGAGCTACGTACAGCCCACTCTTCCCACACCCCACTCATACGAACATAATGGGTATGTTGTTATTGATGTTAGCTGGTAATACTTTCAATTTATACAGAGTTCTTTGCAAGTTTCTAGAAATCTTTGATATTGCCTTTCATTGCTTTTGCTGCATTATGTTTAGTGGAAAAAAAAGTGGATCTTTAGGGGGTTAAATACATAAATGCAACTAAGTTTATTCCTTTCTGGATGAATCTCTTCACTCTTCTATTCAAGTAATGAAAGAGCTTCATTCTATGAAACAGATTAAAGGGTCTGATCCTAGTTTTAATGATATTTGCTTTTCAGGGGATGGAAGGTAATATATAAAGAATTTTGAAATTAATTTGGCGTCCTATAATTTTCTTCTTTAAATTTGTTTTCTTTCCATTATTGGTGTTACCCATTTTATTAATATCATATATGTTCCAGCGACATGTCACTACTAGCAAAGAACTTTCTGCCTGTTGATATGGTATTCAGGGATGGAAATAAACTAATCTTATTTGAATTTCTTTTCTTCTTACTGCTGGTTTTACCCATATTATTAATATTATATATATTCCAGCGACGTGTCACAACTCGCAATGAACTTTCCACCTGTTAATATGGTATTTGGCGATGGAAATAAACCTACTCTCTCTTATGAAAAATACTTGTTCCTGGTAAGATCTTATTCTGCTTTAGTACTTTATTAACTATCTTGCCCGACACCATTTTGGAGTCAAATCTACTGGCTTCTTTGTCTTTTTACTATTTTGTATTGATTATCTTCCCCCATTTCCATTCTACCTTGTATGTTTTAAATCAAATCAAAGTACGTGGTACTTATTGCCTGGGAATTTTCCCTAATGGAAAGAATCCAACTAGTCTTCTTGGAGGCACTTCTTACTACTTGACAAGTTCCATCTTCCTGACTCTTCCCTCGTTGAAACATGTAACCTTCTATTTGCAACAAGAATCGTTGTTCACAACACTCTTGTAACTTATGATTGAGAAAATAAAAGAATTGGTTTTTGGAAAACTAATTGTTTCAAGTTATGGGACTAATAGAATTCATTTCCTCCACCTCCATCTCCAACTACACCAGTGGTTTCAAGCTTGGATAACCGAAACACCACTGCACATAT
Source organism: Capsicum annuum (assembly GCF_002878395.1). NCBI lineage: Eukaryota > Viridiplantae > Streptophyta > Magnoliopsida > Solanales > Solanaceae > Capsicum > Capsicum annuum. Next base: position 60,140,441 of record NC_061122.1, read on the forward strand.
GTCTCCTTCACCAGCTCCTAGTGAACCTCCTGTATAAAATATACCTCGTATAAAGATATAGCTTTTCTCCACATAGTATTTCTACTTGAAGGCTATTCTATCAATTAGGGTGCTATCATAACTAGAACTGCTTTTGTTTTAGCATTTCTACTAGGACGTTCTCAAGCTGTATTGATTAATTAAAAAATAGGGCCATTTTGATTAAATTTGATATCTCTAATAATGACTTCCAGAAACACTGAAAACTCTTATCCCCCTTTTTATCCCCTTTTCACTTTTTTTTCCAACTCTCCAAAATTTACCTCATATTTTAATTTGTCAAGATTGCAAATATACTCAAATCTTAGATAGGCTATATAACCTCAATGATTCTATTAAATTCATAACTCCTGATTGGTTAGTGACAATTACCAAAGCAATGTGTTCGTCTTTTTGATATATTTGATATTTTAGTGAACAATAGTACTTTACTACATAAATGGTCATTTTGAAATTTTCTATTCTTGAAGGTGATCCTTGAAATAAGAATATATGGTTTCTTAGCTAGTTTTATTTATTAGTGAACTTGTATAAGGTTCAAAGTAAATTCTCTTGATGGAACCTCTGCAGATCAAATTAATGCAGTTATTGTTGCCAAAGAGTGTTTACTAGCAGCTTTGAAAGAAGACTCGAAAGTGTCTCACATTTGGACAAATCTAGCTAATGTTTATTACTTGATGAGTGATCATAGGAGCTCTTATAAATTCTTGGAAAAGGTTCTTCTTCTTCAAGCTTGAAACCTCTCTTTTATCTAATGTATAAGTAAATTATACTCTTTTACTTTAATGAGTAGGCATGAAAAATTGAACCTAATTGTTTACCAACAAGATATGCTATTAGAGTTCACCACATCAAAGATGGAGAATCTCAATGAGCAGCTCTCATGGACTGGTAGTGAGATAGAGTTCACCACATCTAATGTTTAAACAACGGGTAATCAGTAGACATCATCGGTCGACTAAGCTAAATCATGATATAAGTATAGTAGAATGTAAAATAACATAACTAAGTCAAGGTAAGGAAACAAACCTAAATCCACTCTAACATCGTTATGCATATATAGGTAAATAAACTGAAGTAACATAGCTACAAAATTGGCTCCTATACACCTATTAGTGCAAAAACTAAATAAATCATTACAGACTCCCACACACTTGGAGAGTACACACAAAGATAGAATATTTCACCACTATCATTTATTAACTCTCATAATCCAATTAGAAGTCATACAAGTCATGTCCCAGAATAAACACTGATTATCATATTCTTCACTTGTCAACTAATCAACACTTATCAACAAATATAGCATATAACAACTAATCCTTATATATAGGCTAACCATAATTTTCCAACTAATCGTTATAAATTGACTAGCAATTTATTTATCAAATAAATATAATATCACTTCGATCCATTTATATCATACCATATTATAACCATTTCTTCATTTTTAACTTAGCTATATTATCAACCTCACACCCCAATGTCATTATTCCATAATAAGTCTATCATCATAGCATAATATGCATATCCAAACTTGAACCGGTAAATATAATCAATAGCTAGACTTGAACTAAAAATTATAATCAATAGCCGGACATGAATCGATAAATATATCATCAATAGCTTGACTTGAACCGGTAAATATATTATTAATTGTGGGACTTGAATTGGTAAATATATAACCAATATTATATGCATCTTTTGGACTTTATCCAGTAAATATAAATATATCAACTTAATGCATAGCATAATCAATAGAGTAATTAATAGCATAATCAATAGGCATCAACCCTAACATCAACCAACATCACTATCAAGTGTCAAAGTTTTACAATATTACCACAATAATCATTTCCAAGAGCAAACAAGCATATAAATGTCTACACAAGCCAACATGTGTCTTATCTAAAGTGGATTAAGGACCTTTATCTAATCCCTGAAGTTTCATTTTAGAAAATTTCTATTCAAACTAGGATTATAGTATTTGATTCCACTTTTAGATGGTAAACAAGCCTTAACTAGTCCTAAGATAGAAAATTCACCTAAAATATGAGCAACTAGGTCAATTATGCCAAATTTATGATCTCTAATTAGCCTAAACGGTCCAACTAACCTAAAGAATTTCTATTCATCATACCAACACCTAAAATCCATATTAAATCCATCATAATATCATTAAAATATAATGAACAAGCATAATCTAACATGGGAGAAAAACTAGCCTACTCATGTGGTCTTATATATAAATATCAAAGTGGAGAAGAAACACTCATTTTTCTTCTCCTTTCTCTTCCAATCTTCTAAGAATCTCCTAGAAACTAGGGTTTCTACAAGATCTAAAATCCAAATCCTCTTCCAAGAAATTCAAAGAAACTTCCATGACTTTCTCCAAGTTGTTCAAGAACTAAGTTTCTCAAGTCAAAGGCATCAAGAATCTTGGACTAAAAGTGTGAGAAGAGTTCCAAACAAGTTCCTACATCTTCAAATCAAAATTCAAGGTATGTGGGGTTTGAACAAGAACACTTTTTTCGTTCTTATGCCTAAAGATTTACTTTCTATTATTGATTTACATGATTTTGCTAGTGGGTTTACACCCAAATTTTTTTATGTATGATTTATGAGACTTGTATTGAATAAGACTGATAATTATGGTTATTTCACCATCATTCTTCTTAAATTGAGTATTTATTCCATGAGTTCTATATTATCATTATATTTATTGATGATTTCTAAGTGATTTATGATAAGTTTCAAGATTTGTGTTTTTCTATGAGAGATTTGACTATTGAATGCATACCGATACTTGAGATTAAAAGTCTAGAATGAGTCCGGTGATGTTTCCTTAAAGCTTTGGTATTTGAAATGATTTGATAAGAAATGATACTTGATGTTGAGAAAGATTTTTAGATTTTGAGTCGAGTTAGGAATCCACAGTCGTATATGATTTACCGATGAAATATATAGTTATTTTGGTCATCATAATAGACCCATGAGTTTATATTGATTGAGGTGGATTTCCTAATGCGTTCTGAGCTAAGTCTGGGAGGAGTATTTAGCACTGAGCGGAAAATTTGGTATTTTCCCAGAACTATGTGCCACCGTAGAATTGAAGTTGATAATTGTGGGCCAAAGGCTGAGTATGAGATTGTGATGACGAGATTAAGGTTGTACTCCCTGGCAAGAGTACGACACCCCCACCATTATGGGGTTCTTTCCTTAGGAGGAAAAAATGTTGGACTCCATGTGGCTCACACGGTGTAGTTATGTCGGTTATAAGAAACTCCCAAACCCATAATGATCTAAATACCTTGAGTTACCGAGTCACTCTAAGTCATTAGTCAAAGCTTTTGAGTTGAGTTAAATGATTTATGAGATTTATGAAGCATGTGTTATTACTGATGATTTATGAAAATAATGTTTCAGATAATTCAAGCGAAGAGAGTTATTACTGTCAGCATGCATGGTTTTCTTATACACTTATGATATTATCTGAAATGTTGCATCCACCCCCACATACTCAGTACATTCCCAAGTACTGACTCTCATACCCTTTTTTATTCTATATTTCCTTGTGATATAGGTTCAGGTGCTCAGTCTCAGCCGCGATAGTGATCTACGAGTACATTCATCTACATTCCTGCAGTTGATGAGTCCTCATGGTTCAAGGACCTATGTTCATGATTTTTGTCTTGCTAATTAATGTTTGTTTATTTTTCCATTCAGCATGAGACAGTTGGGGATCTGTCCCAATGGCTCTTCAGTCTTATGTAGTAGAGGCTTTGTCAGACTAGAGTTCCAGTATGTACAGAACCTCGGTATTTTGATTGTACAGGACAGTATTATTTTTTATCTCAGTATGTTCATGGTATGATTATTCTTCCTTATTACCGCTCGATTATTATCATGGTGAATTATAGGAGTAAAGATAGGCTTAGAGGGTTATCTTAAGGCTGTTTGTGGCCTTATGCATCATATGGCATCTCGGCATAGGTTCTTGGGGCGTTACACTAATCCTTTTGATCTTATCAGATTCTTTCCATCCATTGAATTTCAAGGATGAAAGTTCTTTTAGTAGTGGATATTATAATGACCCTTTTAGTTATTTTTCATATTTCTTCTTACTTTCACCATTTAAGCTTCTCCATAGCTTCCCCAAGTCATTTATGGCTTGTTGGTAACGATGGTTCAGTTACTAGGCAATTCATTTGGTTTTTAGAGCCAATTCCCTATTTTGAAGTCTTCGCTAGTTCCAAATGGCCACCGGGCAAAAACATCATTAAAACAGTTTCGGATACAAATTTTGACTATCCTAGTAGATCTAGAATATCAATTTTAGACTAGGTAAACCTTTGATTCGGGTCTTAATGCACCTAAGCTTATTTCGACCTATTGGTCAAAAAGATGGAAAATCAAAATATAGGTGTGGGACCAATATTTGGTTGAAACAATCTTGGATGGAAAATTTCACTCTTCCATCAAGTACCAAACATGGATTTTAGGTTTGGGGACCCTTGGTTCAGGTCCTAAGGCTTCTGAACTAATTTTGGGCTATTGAGCAGATTTTATGAAATATGGAACTATATGTGTGTAACACCTCAGGAAACTTTTAAAGTTATTTTAACATTGTGACTAAGTATAACTCCTAATCAATGGGGAGTGGGTGTGACTATAGTTTAAGGAGAATTATATTGTAGCATCTCAAAAAAAAAGAATCTAAGTTAATAATGTTGAAGAGTATAACATTAAGAGTGTGTATATATATATATATATATAGATATATATTTGTTAGAATATTGGGAATATGTGGGGGCACTTTTTAATTATTTTCCTAAATTAGTATTAATTGAACAAGAAATTGAGTATTCCTGATATTTCACTAGAATTTTCCAGCAAACAAGAAACAACGTTACTACTCCTATGTTTCTTTCTTCCTTCTTTTTCTCTCATTTCAAAAAAGAGAGTTAACCTAAATTATCAAGAAAGGATTATTAGTGGAGAAGGGATACTTACATACTTAGGATCGTAAACTGAAGGATTTTGTGGCAACCTTAAAGGATTTCAAGAATTAATTTATAGTATACATAGTTGGAATTTGAACTCCAAAAGGAAAATTCCTTATCCCCTTTTTTATTATGACTGTAAATAAGCATTTAGTGATATTTAATTTGAATCTTTATACTATATCTGTAAGTAGGTTAGATTTGTTAGGGTTCTTGAGTAAAAAGGAAAAGTTGAAACTGGATAGAATTGATGGAGTTATGTATTGGGTGAACTATTAACTTGTAGGCAGTGAAGTATGTCATTCTCTATATAAGCATGTTTGTAGAATTTACTTCATTAAGGATAAGAGTTGTTGAATGTTCAAGCACCATCAATAAAGGTTGTGGAGCTCTATGTCCACTAGGTGTTCGATAAAATATAGTGATTTAATTATTTAATTTCATAGTCAAGTATGACATGAATGAATTATGGCTATATAGATTGAATCATTGAAGTCATATGGAACCCTCAAATCTACTTTATCTACGAAGTCCTTGAGATTTCTTATAGTAAGATAAAGGGGCGGCCCGTTGTATATTATGAAAACCAAAACTAAGGTATGCAAGATTAAACTCTCCTTCGTCGTTAAGGCATAACTTATAACCATTTATTTCTCCTAGCATAATCTATATTGTTTACTTGATATACAGGAACAAATCATTCACCTTCTATACATCTAACACGTGACTACATACCGAATATTGCCACAATATTCATGTTCTCTTCCCATTTTTAATTACTTGTCTTTATCCTTCCATGCGTCCATCCAGTATTCATTCTTACCCTTGTCAAGTCAAGTATGTATAGAGTGACACATATTTGTTTCCATGTGTGTTGGAAATTCTAAGAATCCACATATTAGGTTAATCACATTCAGTAAGTTTAGAATAAATGGCTATAACATAGTCTCATTTATATATTGGATCATATAGCGGGATAGTTATAGAATAAAATAATAACTAGAATTTAAATAGCTTGACACTAGCAGAGAAGTTAGTGGAATATGAGAAGCATTACTTTAATTGATGAATAGTGTTTATCATGATACACTTACATAGGCCTATACGACACTACCTGATAAAAGTTGTTGATGGGAGGGTACATAGGTTTTGATTAGCATATCGCTTGATGTGATTTTATGCACAAGATCGATACCAGACCACTACAATGAGACCAAGTATTATGGCATACCAACCCTTGTGGCACCATTTTCATTTGGAGTCAGATGGGGTGCCCCTGACTCGAGCCAATATATGACACATATGGCCTGCGGACAGACCCTAGTAGTGATCCCTAAGGAGGGGCGTACCCTATATCTGACCGCAATTACAGTTAGACATATAAAATCATAGTTAGGAGTATCTGAATAACATATGTTGTACACTTACAAAGAATGCCATTGGTAGGCCATAATATGATTATTTGTATTAAAAGTAGGCACAAAACATCACTTAGGCAGTTTATTAGGACTTTATTTATGATGATTTATTCATAAGTGGATATATGATAACTTAATACGTTAAATGCATAAGTAATAGTCTTATATAGTGTATTTATCACCATTCTCTCGTAAGTGATAGTTTCATATAAGAGGTTTTATATTTAGTCATCTGCAATTTCTCATTCTATTGTTTGATTGAGCATCCTTTTATGTTCACTTGCTATTATGTAAGCTTTACATATTAGTACATATTTTATATGTACTAACTCCCCTAAGTTCGCAGGGCATTGCATTCTTGTAAATAGAGGACCAAATACATCGATGAGTACACTTCTATATAGGTACTTGTTTGCATTCAATAGGGCAGTCAGTGAGCTCATCTCTTACCTGGAGCTAATGAATGTTTAGTACTATTTATTCATATTCCCAATTATAGTTTGGGTGTGCCAGAGACCTATCCCTACCATCTTTCCTAGTATATTTATTATTTCTCTTAAAAGCTTCATAAACAGTGTCAAGTTGTTATACGTGTTCATAGTTTCACTTTTTTGTATCAGTTGGATTCAATGAGCTGGAATTGTTCATTTACATTGGCCCTCATAATTTTTTTAGAATTAGTAACTCTTTTGAGTAAATATATGTCCGTTGTATAACACGTACTTATACAGTTATTGTCTACTCGTTGTTGACTAGGGCGTGACAATAGTGCTATCAGAGCCCTAGGTTTATGGTGTCTTAGGGAGACTATGAAGCTATGCCTAGTAGAGCCCTACTTATGAATGTGTTGTGCACAACATTTATAATGGGGGACCTGTATAGACATTTAGGATTTTCAACCTTTTTTTTCATAATATATATCGTGCGACAAAGCTAAGATAAGTTATAAGGAGTCATTTCAGATTTACATTTTGCTTAATCGTCATACAGATTCATCCTATTAAACACAATCTCAAATTATGCCAATGGGAAGATACTATCATTTCCAACAGAAAACTTTTAGTTAAATGCCTAGCCACGAACTTAAAGTAAGATTCGAGTTAACTTGGCGAGTTTGAACCTTCAAGTTCATACTTTCTTGTAGAATAAAGATATATAGATATTAAGGTACACTTACCCTTATAATTGCATTGGTGTTGGTTATTGTAGTAGAACTTATAGGGGTATTACTTATATGTATATTTAGTTAAGTATTGTTTAACTACGGAGATAGTAAACGACATATTCCAATATAAATGTTACAAAAGAATGATTTTCAAGTTCAAAAGCTTCTTCGTGTGATCTCTCCAGTACTTATAGGATTTGAATACGTAGATGATGTTTATTATTTCCTCGGTAAAGTACTGATAAGCTTTGGGATAATGTATTATTTTAGAGTAAAGGCAATCAAATCAGATCTTTACGAGTTTAAAATAGTTTAAGGTATACTGGAAGTTTTGACCATTAGGTAAATACACCTCCCTAGTGTTAATTAAAGGTATCCCTAGCTAGTCGACTAGGCATAGATGCTTTATAATACTTTTTCCCAGACATGTACATAGATTATCCCATAAAATACGTGCATTTTATTATGTTGAGTAGGCAATGACCAATATGTTTGAATCCTTGTAAGGCTAGCAAGCTCAGGGTAAGGATCATTATCATTCGGTGGGATTATATGGGTAGGATTACCCCCATGGTGATTTGCTTAAAAAAATAACAGCAATTGTATGCAATCAGAGATTTGAGTAAAAAATATCGAGGACTTAGACATAAACTAAGAGTTATCATTTGTTTTTAGAATAGATGAAGACATAGTATTGATTAATTGGTTACAAGAAGGAAATATTTACATTTGAAGAATAGTAAAATATTATTCGAACATCTTAGACTATGTATATGCTTGGATAGCGCGCCTAGTTATAGTGTGACTTTTATTGAAAAATTTATAGAAATATGAATAAATAGCCTTTGTGGGTTTTGATGGCATATCGTGAGAAATAACATTAGTATCACTTTGAGGTCTGGTACCTTTTGTATATAATAGTAGTAGTTAGCAGTCAATTAGCAGGCACTCTCAATGAGGGGATACATTAATCTACTACAATTCTTAAGAATGCACATGTATTGGAGGATAAGAATATATCTGGAGATGTATAAGTTTCCAATAGTAGATTATAAATGTCTTAGGATATAACAATTATTTATTCACCTAATTTCTCATGGTCGTACTCATATACTAGGGGTCTTTGTGCCCTAACTAGCTACTTCTTGTGTATTGGTGAAGTTTATGAGAATTTTTTTTGAAGAAAAGGATGGAATGTATGTGTGCACCTGATACATGTTCATCATCCAAGCACAGTCGAAACTCAGTTGTTATGTTCAAGGTGGATAATCTTTAAACAATATGGAGAAATAGTAAAATGACTTCAAAAGTATGTTGAAAACAAGAGTTCTTGGATTACATTATCTTTAGTATCTAGCTAATCTATCTGCCCGCCAAATTTATATAAGCTATTAGCTACCCACTTTAATAATGTGGCACGTAATAGTAATAAAAGAGGAACAATTTAACTTTCCACTCTAGTATGAGGCTTATAAGGTATTACCCTCTGTCATTTTCCCTAGTAAATAACCAAATAGATTAATAATAACAATTTCTAGCTCTTATGTTCGAATATATATAGAGAGAATTTTTCTCGAACTGAAAGAAAAAATAATATAGCTACATACACCCCCATCGGGGGATATGGATAGAAGTATCCTTAGTATTATTTGAGACTAGAAGAAGTATGCTTGTATGGAAATTATGACTAGATGACCCCATGAAATTTATCGTAGTTTACAAAGGAACAAGATGCCAACAAAATTAAGTTGTCATGAATTCAATATATATGTGTTATAGCAAACTTACATGCATGATTATATGTACTGCATATATGGTAACTTAATTATTTATATGGTACTTATTTTCATAAGCTTATTAGTTTACCTGTTATGTATTTATGGGAGATTAATTATTTGCATGTTATTTATAATATAAATTCATGTTTATAGGTTACATATTTTGTGAATCATTGTTTATTTACAACATGTTTTATATGGAACATGTTTACACGTTTGTTTCATAAAGTGTTGATGCCCAAATTACATATTTCATAAAATATTTGATCATAGTCTACGTGCATGTGCATTAATGGATTTTTGTTCAAGGTCCTAAGATTATTATTTACATGTCACAATCATCATATGTCATTTGTTTGTACATCACATATTCTAAAAGTATAATTATTTAAGTGTTACAGATTTCATAAGTCTATATGATTAGAATGTACAATTTTGTTGCTCATATGGTACAACTTTTATTTTTATAGGTTATAGATATATCTGCATAAAGATTAAATTTCATATGCTCAGAGGTCATAATCATGTTATTTACATACTATGAGTTTCCACAGCGTTAAAATTTATGTAACAAGCACTTTCATAGTTAACTTATTTATATAAGCATACGATAAATGTTATGATATAGTTAATTAATACACATGTTATGTATATATCCCAGATTATTATTCATAGCCTGTGGGTTGGATGAATTATTTGTTTATATGTCACCTTATACATAGTATAGTTATTTGAGTATCATATGTTTTTCAGAGGGTATGCATTAGATATATAAAGGGCCTATTCGTTTGCATAATATACAGTTATTTTCTTACATGTAAATATTTGTCTATGAGTTTTATAATTGAGACATTTAGGTGTTGTGATTATCTTACCAACTGGCTATATACTTTTACAATCCTAAACCTCATGCACTAGGTACTCTTATACTATATCTTCTTATATAGAGGAGTAACATTCAATATGCTATATGTTTTCATTTTTTATAGTTACATATATTAGGTATTAAAATTATACCTGTCTATATGATCAAGTGCCAGATTTTGTGTTGTAGTTCATTTATTAACATATTAGTTTTTTTTTTCAAATGTTCACATATTATTTATGGTTCATATATTCATGTGTCATAGGTTTTCTGAGTTTACTTGCACATTTATTACATGTTCCTATATTTTAGTACTTCATAAGTTACACGTCTGAAATTTTTTATAAATATGTATAAGTTAAAGTCATTTTTGAAGGCTTAGATGTTTGTATGTGCATGTGCATTTTATGCTAGTTCCTAGCATGTTAAAGTTACTATATGAGTTGATTCATTAGATACATATCACCTAGGAAAGACGTCAAGTGGCTCCGTAGAATGTCAAGCTAAGTCTTAGGTGCATAAGGAGAAACAAATGAAGTATGGCTTATATTACCACATAGAGATATTGTAAGTGACATAAATGGGATGATAGCCTCCAGATAGAGCTATAGTGCACACAACATTCCTTCTTTGTATACTATGCGAACATTTTAAGGATATGATTTATGCTTATCATCCATAAGATCTTAGGTGTTCTTCTCTGGTGAGTTATTTCAATACAAGGACAGAAGGCGAGTGTAATACCCCGTATTTTTCCTAACTTGAAAAGTTTCCCAAAAATATTAGAAGCTTTATTTGAAAGATGAATCCACTTTTGTATACGTGGTATTTTCATGATTTCCATTTTTTATCATGTGGGGAATCAAATAAGATTTCCATCTATACCAAATTCGCCCAAATCCGACACTCGGGTGAAGAGTTGGAACCTTTTTAGTGAGATGGTGTATCACCTGAGCCTTCAGTGTATCGCGGAGATAGCTCAAATGGCAATTTTCAATTTCCAGTGTTGCTCCGCGACAGTGACGCGTTGCACCAACAAAGAAAATCGGGAAATTTTTTCATAAATTAAAGACGCGTCCAGGGTTAAAAGGGTAAATTTCCCACCCCTATATATATACCCAATAACACGTGATTTACTCATTCTTCACCCAAAATATACTAGTTTCTCTCAAGAACAAGCTAGGGTTTCTATTGGGGATTCAAATTCAAAAAGGTTTCACCGTCAATCCTCAAGAAATCACATCCAGGCATGCATAGTATTCATTCATGGACTTCTTTCATCCATGAAGCCCAAGAATCTATTTTCTAAAGTCAAGATTTTAGATTTTATTTATGAACTTCATGTTGGGTTTATTTTGATTATGTTGAGAATAATCAATTGATTCAAATCCATGTTGGGTGATTAATTCTATGTGGAATTGATTTGTATAGATGTATATTCAGGTGAACCTATCATGAAACCCTAGGATGATGAAATTAGATGTTGAATCATGATGTGTAATTGTTGTATAATGGTGTCTATATATATTATGCCTATCATATGTTTCATTAATTGCCGATATGAAGAAAAAGTGCCCAACTAGCATTATATTATGAAATCCCCATGTTTGTACAAGTTTATGTATATCACATGTTACATGAAGTGCTTCAATATATGAATTATGAATTATGTTGTTGGTCATGTGTCCATGTAAGTCATGCTCTGTCAGTTTTTTTCCATTAAGTCCTAGGGGTACTTGTACACGACAATTTAGTTATATGCCTAGAGCCATGTGAGTTTTTCATGATAATCTCAGTCAAGCCATGATTAGTAGAATTTAGTCAGTCTCATGACTCAGGAAATCTCCAGAAATTCAGTATCCATCAGATCAGTCCTACTCAGTAATCCCAATAACCTCAGTAATATCAGTAACCGCAGTATTTCTAGAAATCTCAGTAACTTCGGTACTCTCAGTCAGTCCTCAAAACTCAGTACATTCTATTAGTCAGTAGAACTCAGTAGACTTAGTTTAGCTCAGCTAAATAATATCATTAGTCTTATCTCAGTTCAGATAATCACTTTAGATCAGTTAATCAGTTTAGTTTATTTCAGATGGGAATAGGATTTAGTACCGAGCGAGCCTAAGGATGGGGACTCACCCGCTAGATAGGACTGAGATACCTAGAAAAAATCCCTAAGTTCCAAAACTTCATAGCCAGTGTAGGTACGAGATGTCACCCATTAGGTAGGACTGACATACTCATGGATCATCTATTAGCATATTTAAATGTATAGGACTTATCCCAGGGGTCACCCGCTAGATTAGGACTGACTCCATAATATTTGCCTTTATCAATGGCGCAGTACTGATACCCTTCCAACTAGGGTTACAAATTAGACCCTATTTAGCTTAGTATGGGGCATGTTTGTTAGATTAATACATCTCACAATTTTAGTTACAGAATCAGGACTGTTACATACAGTCAATTTAGCTCAGTAGTATAGATTTAGGATTGTCAGATACATTCAATCCTTATTATTATAAATAGACCCTGGGATCACCCACCAGACAGGACTGATCTTAACTATTGTCAATCAGTATCAGTATCATCAGATGTAGAGATCACCCGCTAGATAGAAATGATCTCAGATTCAGTTACTCAGATACAGTATGGAACTCATCTAGTTCTATCAGGTTCAGGACTATCAGATACAGTCAACCAAACCAGTTCTTCAAAATTAGAACTGTCAGACACAGTTATCCATGTATCGGTAACATAGTATCAGTCCCTCAGTATTCAGTAATACAGTATCAATTTCTCACTCATTAGTGATTCAAATGTCAATGTCAGTAGACTCGATAGTCAGAACTCAGTGTTCAGTCCTATCATGATCTCAGTTATAGTTAGGTATGCATGTATGTATTCTCATGTTCATGTTAGTCATTCAGTCAGTATTGTTCATGCATATGAACGTATTGCATTTAGCCTACCTCACTTGCATACCTATACATTCAAAGTACTGACACATTTGCGCTATGGTGTCTTATACCATAGGTTTAGAAGCACGAGCTCCAAAGAACTAGTAGCATCCCTATTCAGAAATTAGAGTTAGCAGTGAGTCCTTATCCTTCGAGGACATGATGATCACATTACTATTTCAGGTTTTAGTTTATTTCAGTAGTTGGAGTTAGTTGGGGGCATGTCCTATCAACTCCTTATTCAAACAGTTTAGCGGCTTTCAGACTGTAGTATGTTCAGACAATTACCTTAATTTTTTTGGTATTGTTATACTATATTTTTTAGTTATGTACTAGTATTGAACCTTATGGAATTTCAGTTTATGTTTCTGTATTTACGATATTATTACTATTATTCAGTGCTCAATTTACAGATATCAGTCATCGGTTAGCTTATGGTCCTTCGGGGTCATGGGCATCGTGTAGCATTTCGGGTACTAGATTCGAGGTGTTACAAACTTGGTATCAAAGACTAAGGTTCAACAGTGTCCTAGGAAGTCTGAAAATCCGCATCTAGTAGAGTCTTGTATATGCGTACATTGTGCACCACACCTATGTGCAAGAGGCTATGAGCTATTTTAGGAACAGTTTCCCCTTCTTTTAGTATTCATGTTGTTTCAGTGAGCATAGCTTAAAGTTAAACTCTCATTCTAATCTATTTATCCCTTTTTTCTACAGAACATGCCTCCTAAAAGAAGAAATGGGAATCAGTCATCCTCTCAGCCCGAAGAACTTTTGGGCGAACATGTTTCTCATGCGGAGTTCAGGGCTGCATTCACTACTCTTTCTCAGTCAGTTGCTACTCATAATGAATGACCAACTATTGTTTCAGCAAACCCAGTGGCTAATTCTGTAGCAGCTAGGATTTAGGACTTCACCCGAATAAACCCTTTATCCTATCTTGGGTCTAAGTTAGATGGGGACCCTCAAGAATTCCTAGATCAAGTTCAGAATGTGAATGACATCATGGGGTGACTACTGTTGAGAGTGCTAACTAGCTACATACCATTTACAGGATGTTGCTCACACTTGGTTCAAGTAGCAAAAGTCAGAGAGGGCAGATGATGTAGGGCTAGTTGAGTAGAAGGGGTTAGCTTCTGTGTTCCTTGATAGATTCTTTCCCCTAGAGCTTAGAGAATCCAAGGTGCTAGAGTTTATAAACCTCAGGCAGGGCAATATGACAGTGAAAGAGTATAATCTTAAGTTTACTTAATTAGCTAGTTATGTCCCTCATGTGGTTGCAGACAATAGGGCCAAGATGAGTAAGTTTATGTCAGGGATGAATGATAGCATGGTTAATGAGTATAGATCCGCCATGATGAATAGTGACATGACTTTAGCCAGACTTATAACCCATGCTCAGCAGATAGAAGATCAAAATATTAAGATGGAAAAAAACAGAATAAGAGGGCAAAGACAGGTAGTTTCAGTTTTGCTCATCCTAAGTCAAGAGGTGGTAGCCGTTCTCAGTATAGTCATAAATTTTTTATCCCATCTTCATATTCACCTAGTGCACCAGTACCCAAGCTTGAGAATTATAGTCCTGATGGGTTGCCAGGATCCGAAGCCCCAGATAGTATGAACAGGAGTCTTAACTATGAACTTTGCAAAAAGTATGGTAAGAATCACCTAGGTGTGTATCGAGTAGGCAGTGAGTGAGGTATGTTATAGATGTGGTAAGCCATGCCATAGGCTATGAGAATGTAGAGTAAGCTCTCAAAATGGAAAATATTTGCATCAGCAAGGCGTCACTTCCAATACCAATAGTGGTCAGCGTCAGAACAGGCTTTATACTCGTCAGACTCGCCATTATCAAGAAAGTTCCCCCGGCATAGATTTGGGTACGTTATAGGTCCTTTATACTTATGATATGCATTTATAGACCTCTATCTCTTAGTTTAGCTTAAGATTTTTACCATGAGTTAGTCAGTCATGAATCAGTCCGTGGATACCCTGTGTATCACCCTAGTATCTCAGTAAGGTGAGCATTCTTAAAGGGACATAGTGTCCCAAGGGGGAGATACCCCATTATTCCTCAATGTTATCATGCCTTAAATAAAGTTTCTCTTTAAATAAAGAATCCTGTTTAGAGTAGAGGGTATTCATAAGTTGACCTTCAAAGTCCCAACCTCAGCTTTAGGCTATGTATTCAGAGGCTCAGTTCCATTCATGATGTGCCATTCATATGTCACGTATCAAGCTAGACTCGGTTAAATTCTTGGACTTTCGCTTGTGTATGTTTAGTAAAGATGATCTCGGATTCATTAGCATTTCTGGTTAAGATAACAATTTTCCTTAGTCTTACTCAGTTTTATATTTAGGGTTCATCACAAACTTAGTACTAAGTACCCTTGCATATTCAGCCAAGCACTCATATATTAGTTTAGGCATGTAATTATGCATTATACATGTATTCTCACTCCAATAAATTTAGTTCATAAAAATATTCAGTCATGTACTCATAAGACAATTACCAGTCATGCATCAGATATGCATGAATTCATCTTATTAGTCATGCATCAGATATGCATGTTCAGTATGTTATATTCAGCCATCAGTCATGTGAGTCATGAAATCATATTCCAGTCAGTCATGTTTAGTATGTACATTAGTTTGTATTCTTTCCCTCTCACTTAGTCTCATTCAAGGATGAATGTTCTTAAGGGGGAGATATTGTAATACCCCGTACTTTTCCTAGCATGAAAAGTATCCCAAGAATGTTAGAATCTTTATTTGAAAGAAAAATTCACTTTTGTACACGTGGTATTTTAAAGATTTCCACTTTTTATCATGTGGGTAATTGAATAAGCTTTCCATCGATACCAAATTCGCCCAAATCTGACACCTGGGTGAAAATTTAGAGCCTTTTTAGACAGATAGTGTATCACCTGAGCCTTCAGTGCATCCGAAGATAGCTCAAATGGCAATTGTAAATTTGCAGTGTTGCTCCTTGATAGCGGCGCATCACACCAAGGATGAAAATTGAGAAATTTTCTCAGAAATTAATGACGCATCGAGGGTTAAAAGGGCCAATTTCCTACCCCTATATATATCCAATAACATGTGATTTAGTCATTCTTCACTCAAAATATACTAGTTTCTCTCACGTTTCTCACAAGAACAAGCTAGGGTTTCTATTGGGGATTCAAATTCAAGAAGGTTTCACCATCCATCCTCAAGAAATCACATCCCAGGTATGCATAGTATTCATTCATGGACACCTTTCATCCATGAAGCCCAAGAGTCTCTTTTCTAAAGACAAGATTTTAGATTTTCTTTATAAACTTCATGTTGGGTTTATTTTTTTTTATGTTGAGAATGATCAATTAAATTTAAATCTATGTTTGGTGATTAATGTTATGTGGAATTGATTTGTATAGATGTATTGACCCCAACTAGCTTAGTATGGTTTATGTCGGTTAGATAAATATATCCCACAATTTCAGTTACAAAATCAGGACTCTCATATACAGTCAATTTAGCTCAGTAGTATAGATTTAAGACTGTCAGATACAGTCAATCCTTATCATTTTAACTATAACCTAGGATCCCCCACCAGACAGGACTGATCTCAACTATTGTCAATCAGTATCAGTATCATCAGATGTAGAGATCACCCGCTAGATAGAACTGATCTCTAATTCAGTTACTCACATACAGTACAGAACTCATCTAGTTCCATCAGGTTTAGAACTGTCAGATATATTCACTCAGCCAGATACATTCACTCATCTTATCACCTATATTAGTTATCAGAACTTATGTTATTAGAATTCAGATTTAGGACTATCAGATATAGTCAACCAGACTAGTTCTTCATAATTAGAACTGTCAAACACAGTTATCCATGTATTAGTAACATCGTATCAGTCCCTCAGTATTCAGCAATATAGTATCAGCTTCTCACTTATCAGTGACCCAGATGTCAATGTCAATAGACTAGTAGTCAGAACTCAGTATTCAGTCATATCATGCTCTCAGTTACAGTTATGTATGCATGCATGTATTCTCACGTTCAAGTTAGTCAGTCAGTTAGTATTGCTCATGCATATGAACCTATTGTATTCATCCTACCTCACTTGCATACCAGTACATTAAAAGTACTAATGTATTTGCACTATAGTGTCTTATACCATAGGTTTAGAAGCACGAGCTCCAGAGAACCAGTAGCATCCTAGTTTACCGATCAGAGTTAGCAGTGAGTCCTTATCCTTCGAGGACATGATGATCACATTACTATTTTAGTTTTCAATTTGTTTTAGTAGTTGGAGTTGTTGGGGACATGTCCCATCAACTTCTTATTCAGATAGTTTAGTGGCTTTCAGACAACAGTATATTCAGACAATTATCTCAGTTATTTTGGTATTGTTATACCATATTTTTCAGTTATGTACTAGTATTTAACCTTATGTTCTTTCATTTCATGTTTCCGTATTTACGATATTATTACTATTATTCAGTGCTCAGGTTACAGATATCAGCCATGGGTTAGCTTATAGTCCTTCGAGCTCATGGGCACCATGTAGCATTTCGGGTACCAGATTCATTGCTTTACAAAATTAGTATCGGAGCCTAAGGTTTAATAGTGTCCTAGGAATTCTAAAATGGTGCATCTAGTATAGTCTTGTACATACATGTGTAGTGCACCACACTTATGTGCAGGAGGCTACGAGGTATTTTAGGAACAGTTTCCTTTCTTTCAATAATTATGTTGTGTCAGTAAGCATAGGCTCAAAGTTAAACTCTCAGTCTAATCCATTTCTCCTTTTTTTCTACCAAACATGCCTCTTAAAAGAAGAAACGAGAATCAGTCAACCCCTAAGCCAGAAGAACCTTTAGGCAAACATGTTTCTCATGCGGAGTTTAGGGCCGCATTTACTACTCATGCTCATTCAGTTGATACTCGTAATGAACAACTAGTTATCATTCCGACTAACCCAGTGGCCAATTCAGCTACCGCCAGGATTTAGGAATTCACCCAAATGAACTTTCATCCTTTCTTGGGTCAAAGTCAGATGTGGACCCTCAGGAATTACTAGATCAGGTGCAGAAAGTGATTGACATCAAGGGGGTGACTACTGTTGAAAGTACTGAGCTATCTGCATACCAGTTACAGGATGTTGCTCTGTTGGGGACATGTCCCATCAACTTCTTATTCAGATAGTTTAGTGGCTTTCAGACAACAGTATATTCAGACAATTATCTCAGTTATTTTGGTATTGTTATACCATATTTTTCAGTTATGTACTAGTATTTAACCTTATGTTCTTTCATTTCATGTTTCCGTATTTACGATATTATTACTATTATTCAGTGCTCAGGTTACAGATATCAGCCATGGGTTAGCTTATAGTCCTTCGAGCTCATGGGCACCATGTAGCATTTCGGGTACCAGATTCATTGCTTTACAAAATTAGTATCGGAGCCTAAGGTTTAATAGTGTCCTAGGAATTCTAAAATGGTGCATCTAGTATAGTCTTGTACATACATGTGTAGTGCACCACACTTATGTGCAGGAGGCTACGAGGTATTTTAGGAACAGTTTCCTTTCTTTCAATAATTATGTTGTGTCAGTAAGCATAGGCTCAAAGTTAAACTCTCAGTCTAATCCATTTCTCCTTTTTTTCTACCAAACATGCCTCTTAAAAGAAGAAACGAGAATCAGTCAACCCCTAAGCCAGAAGAACCTTTAGGCAAACATGTTTCTCATGCGGAGTTTAGGGCCGCATTTACTACTCATGCTCATTCAGTTGATACTCGTAATGAACAACTAGTTATCATTCCGACTAACCCAGTGGCCAATTCAGCTACCGCCAGGATTTAGGAATTCACCCAAATGAACTTTCATCCTTTCTTGGGTCAAAGTCAGATGTGGACCCTCAGGAATTACTAGATCAGGTGCAGAAAGTGATTGACATCAAGGGGGTGACTACTGTTGAAAGTACTGAGCTATCTGCATACCAGTTACAGGATGTTGCTCACACTTGGTTCAAGTAGTGGAAGTCAGAGAGGGCAGACGATGTAGGGTCAATTGAGTAAAAAGAGTTTGCCTCCACGTTACTTGATAAATTCTTTCCCCTAGAGCTTAGAAAAGCCAAGGTGCTACAGTTCATCAACCTCGGGCAGGGCAATGTGATAGTGAAAGAGTATTCTCTTAAATTTACTCAATTAGCCAAATATGCCCCTCATGTGGTTGCAGATAGTAGGGCCAAATGAGTAAGTTTGTTTTAGGGGTGAATGATAGCATTGTTTATGAGTGCAGATCCGTCATGCTGAATAGTGACATGACTTTAGCCAGACTTATTACCCATGCTCAGTAGATAGAAGAGCAAAAGATTAAGATGAAAGAAAAGCAGAATAAGAGGGTAAGGACAGGTAGTTTTAGTTTTGCTCAACCTAAGTTAAGAGGTGGTAACCATTCTCAGTATAGTCATAAATTTTCAGTCCTAGCTCCATCTTTAGCTAGTGCACCAGTACCCAAGCTCGAGAATGATATTCGTGATGGGTCACCAGGATCTGAGGCCCAAGATTGTAAGAATAGGAGTCTTACCTATCTACTTTGCAAAAAGTATGGTAAGAACCACCTAGGTGTATGTAGAGCAGGCGGCGAGGTATGTTATGGATGTGGTAAGCCAAGCCACAGGCTACTGGAATGTAGAGTAAGGGCTCTGAAGGGAAAAAATTTATGCCAATAGCACATCACTTCCAGTACCACTAGTGGTCAACGTCAGAATAGGTTTTATGCTCTTCAGACTTGCCATGATCAAGAAAATTCCCCCGACATAGATTCAGGTACATTATAGGTCCTTCATACTCATGATATGCATATATAGACCTCTTGCTCTCATTTTAGCTTAAGATTTTTAGCATGAGTTATTTAGTCATGAATCAGACCATGGATGCCCTATGCATCACCCCAGTATCTCAGTAAGGTGAGCATTCTTAGAGGGACATAATGTCCCAAAGGGGAGATACCCCATTATTCCTCAATGTTCTCATGTCTTAAATAAAGTTTCTCTTCGCATAAAGAATCTAGTTTAGAGTAGAGGGTATTTATAAGTTGACCCTCAATGTCCCAACCTTAGCTTTGGGCCAAGTATTCGACGGCTCAGTTCCATTTATGATGTTCAGTTCGTATGTCACGTATTAGAGAAGACTTAGTTAGGTTCTCATATTTCCTCTCATGCATCTTTATTAAAGATGATCTCAGATTTATTAGCATTTTTAGTTAAGATAACAGTTCTCCTTAGTCTTACTCAATTTTATGTTCAGGGTTTTATCACAAACTTGGTACTGAGTACCCTTGCATATTTGGCCATGCACTCATTTATCAGTTCAGGCACGTAATTATGCATTGGAAATGAATTCTCACTATGATAAATTCAGTTCATTAGAATATTCATTCATGTACTCATAAGTCAATTATCAGTCCTTCATCAGAAATGCATGAATTCAACTCATTAGTCATGCATCAGATATGTATGTTCAGTATGTTATATTCAACCATCAGTTATATCACTCATGAAATCATATTCCAGTCAGTCATGTTTAGTATGTAAGTTTGTATTCTTTCCCTCTCACTCAGTCTCATTCGAAGATGAATTTTCTCAATAGGGAGATATTGTCATACCCCGTACTTTTCCTAGCATGAAAAGTTTCCCAAGAATGTTAGAATCTTTCTTTGAATGGTGAATCCATTTTTGTATACGTGGTATTTTAAAGATTTCCACTTTTTTATCATGTGGGGAATTGAATAAACTTTCCATCGATACCAAATTCGCCTAAATCCGACACCCGGGTGAAGAGTTATAGCCTTTTTAGTGATACAATGTGTCATCTGAGCCTTCAACGCATCACGGATATAGCTCAAATAGCAATTGTAAATTTCCATTATTGCTCTGCGATAGTGGTGCGTTGCACCAAGGATGAAAATGGAGATCTTTTCACATAAATTAAAGATGCATACAGGGTTAAAAGTTTCAATTTCCCACTCCTATATATATACCCAATAACACATGATTTAGTCATTCTTCACCCAAAATATACTAGTTTGTCTCAAGTGTCTCCCAAGAATAAGCTAGGTTTTCTATTGGGGATTCAAATTAAAAAAGGTTTCACCGTCAATCCTCAAGAAATCACTTCCCAGGTATGTATAGTGTTCATTCATGGACTCCTTTCATCCATGAAGCTCAAGAGTCTCTTTTCTAAAGTCAAGATTTTAGATTTTCTTTATGAACTTCATGTTGGGTTTATTTTGCTTATGTTGTGAATGATCAATTGAATTCAAATCCATGTTTGTTGATTAATGTTATGTGGAATTGATTTGTGCAGATGTATATTCATGTGAACCTATGATTAAACCCTAGGATAATTAAATTAGATGTTGAATCATTATAATTATTGTATAATGGTGTCTACATATATTACACCTATCACGTGTTTGATTAAATGCCGATATAAAGGAAAAGTTTCCAACTAGCATGATATTATGAAATTCCCATGTTTGTACAAGTTTATGTATATCACATGTTTGATGAAGTGCTTCAATATATGAATTATGAATTGTATTGTTGATCATGTGCCCACGTAAGTCATGCTATGTTAGTTTCTTTCCATCGAATCTTGGGGGAAATTGTACCCGACAATTTAGCTATATGCCTAGGGCCATGTTAGATTTTCATGATAATCTCTGTCAAGCCATGATTAGTAGAATTTAGTCAGTCTCATGACTCAAGAAATCTCCATAAATTCATTATCCATCAGATCAGTCCTACTCAGTAATCTCAATAATCACAGTAATTGCAGTATTCCTAATAATTTTAGTAACTTCAGTACTCTCAGTCAGTCCTTAGAACTCAATACATTCCATCAGTCAACAAAACTCAGTAAAATCAGTTTAGCTCCACTAAACAATATCATTAGTATCAGCTCAGTTTAGATAATATGGTCCAGTTGTATGCTAAGTAGTGTTAATTGGTCAGATAGTTTTGGTCACTAAAATTGGTACAACATAGGGGTATGATTCATAAGGCTGGGTATGTGTCGTATCAAGGACTTGTATAGTGGGCAGCATTGATTCTTCTGGTATTTTATTCTTCTAGGAATACGGGTTATGGGTATGATTCATATGTTGTGGTTACGACTTGGTTGGATAAGTCATATACTAGACAGTATTTTATCCAAGGTTTGAGGCTTGGATATGAGTGGTTGATACCGATCGTATATGATAGTATGACTCATATGAGTCAGTTGTATCCCTGTGATGGGTTTTTAAGGGATTAAGTGGGTGTATTCTACACATTTCCCTACTTACCGTAACTAGGACCCATAACATCTAATAAACTTAGGAGGTTATTTACCCTATTATTCTAGTCATTAATACTTAGAAACTATTCCAAAATATTTCATAATTCTCTCAAGTGGTTTTGGGGTAAGAACACTTGGGTTTTATCTTATGGATTACTTTATGGATTTTCTTGGTCATTTCTTTCTATTAATTCTTTGGTATAAGGCATTATTCTCTTTCTTCATTGTAATTTCAACTAAAGGCATGGTTTATATAATTGATTTCATGGTTTTACTATTTTGTGATTATGGTTTTCAACTTTGATTTGGTGGTTTTGATATTAGATGCTTGGTTATGGTTTTAACTACGCTTTTATATCCTTTAATGGTGGATTTGGACAATTGGATTGAATGGTAATGGTTTAATGGTCTTTGGAGTTGGTTACGGTTATAATATTCCCCCAAGGTGTTTGATAAAATGCTTGTAAAGATATGTTTATTTCATTGACTTCTTTTAATGGAATTAGTACAGGTTTAAAACTTGAGAAAGGAATTATGCATGGTTTAAATGGTTTGAAAAGGATAAAGGCTAAATGGTTATACTTGTAGAGAACATGTAAATCTCCCAAGTTGATTTAATATCGTAATTGGAAAGGCACCTACGGTCCCCTTAACCTAAATGATTTGGCTATGGATATTTCTTACAAGTAAGGAATTATAGATGATACAACTAATATTGGCCTTGGTTAATAAATGATAAATGGATTGTTTGGACATAGTTTTAATTGGACATTAATGGTAGGGTGTGTAGCAAAGTTATGAAAGGTGGCGGTCCTGGGGGACCACAAGTGAAAACTCATATTTGTCGATATGAGGGGTCTTAAAAACTATGTGTGTGTGTCACAATTTATATTGGGGGATGTTCTATTCATCCCATGGGATATTCCCTGATCATATGTCTACACGCACTAAGGCTCTTTTAGCAGGGGAGCTAAACCCATATGGCCCTTCGGTGGTTAGGACAGCAAAGCCACACAACCCAGGTATAAATGTTTTAAATGCATGCTAAACCTAATTCCCTTTCCTGGAAATTATATATGTATGGCTATATGAATTTTGGGTGTTTTCTCTTGGTTTTATAACTAGCATTATTTTATCCTTATCCTGAGATTTATGCTAGTAGACATTCATTAACCCTATCTTCTAGCGGCGGTATACCCCCGCTATACAGGAACCTATCATTCTACTCTTCCTATTTAGCAAATGGATTCTATATCAGCATTTGTACTAAAGTGGTGAGCTTCTATCCTTTTGGAAGGCATTATTTCATTTTATGAATTTCTTTAAACACTTTTTTCTTTTATTTTACATATTGGTTTTGTCCATAGTTAGGGGCATGTCCCAAGCAAATATTTTTACTCTTTTTGATAGAGGCTTTGTGGTACTTCTGGAATATTGGTATGGGCACGATTAGTATTGGTGTCGACCTTGGCATTGGGATACGATGGGAGGCTGGAATTACTAAACATGATTTCTTACTTTTTGTCCTATTACATTTTGGGATTAATCATATTATGTTTTGGTATTCTCTTTGGCTATGGCCTAGTTTACAGCCTATGTTTGGTTTTGTATGGTTGCGGAGTTGTTAAGGTATGGTTGGACTTAGGTCGATTGCTATTACAACCCTATCCCAGAGTTTTAATAAGAACTATAATTCTATCTTGTTATATGCTTGAAATTTAGCCCACCTAAATATGGATATAGGTGGTTGGGTTGGGTAACAGGGGTCATTCCCCAGTCCTGGTTGGACTTGGGAGGCCATTATGACAAAGCCTGAGGTTGGGTCGTGTTAATTTGGTATCAGAGCCTAAGTTTATGGTTAACTGGGAAGTCTACAAAGTCATGTCGAGTAGAGTCTCTTTTAGGGTTGTGAAGTGCACCACACTCATAAGAAAAATATTGTAAGACATTTAGGAATATTTCACTTTCTTAGTATTCTATCTTTAATCTTGAGTTCTCAATCCTAAAATCTCCTCTAATCCTTGTTTTTTCGTCTTTCAAATTAGGCCTCTAAGATTTAGAACATAAGGAAATTCTTTTGTCCCATCTGGGGAAAATGCTGAAGGGGTACGTCCTACGTCTGGAGTACATCTTCGATCTCATGGTCCTATTTTTTATGGTGTTGAAGTTCCTCCTATTTTGGCTAGTTCTCCTCAGGTCCATTAGGGCAGCCTGACAAATGCAGAATTTTGTCAGTCTATCTATGTTATTGCCTTGTTGGTTGCTGCTCAGACTGAGAAGGGTACAGTAGGTACTTTATCTGTTTATGCCACAAGGGTTGGTCAATTTATAAACATGGGTCCTCTATCATTTACTGTAGTGAAGGTAGAGGAGGATCCACGGGGCTTCTTAGATGAGATGGAAATGATCTTTTAAGTGATGTAGAATACTAATGTACAGGGGGCTAACTGTGTATCTTATTATCTTGCAGATGTTACTTATCGGTGGTATGAGGAGTGGGACAAGGATAGAGGTGATATGGAAGAGGAAGGTTCATAGGAGGCCTTTTTTAATGCCTTCTTGGATCGATTCTTCCCTAAAGAGTTAAGGGAAGCAAAGATGAAGAAGTTTGTGAACCTCAGGCAGGGAAGGTGTCAGTAAAGAAATATCTTTTTAAGTTCCATTAGCAATCATGGTATGCTCCTGATCTAGTGAATGATATGAGGTCGAGAATAAGGAAGTTTACTTCTGGGTTAAATAGAGATTTGATTCATGAGAGCAAGACTTCCTTGCTAATTAAAGATATAGATATCTTAAGGTTGATTATTTATATGCAGCAGGTTGAAGATAAGAAGAGGAAACAAGTAAAGTTTAGGGATAGGCAGGGAAAGAGAAGCAGGTTTTCTGATTAGGAAAATGTTCAACCTTAGGGTGGTAAAGATAGTGGCAAATGGTAGTAAAAGAAGTAGCGGAGTTCTGGCTCCTTTTCTGCTAGTGCTCCTTATCAGTCAGGAGACAGGCATCATCAAGGTGATAATAATTCACGAGCATATATGCCTAATCTAAGGCGAGCGGAGGTCAGTAAATTTCTTTATATCCTCTTTGTCGATTCTGTGGTTTTCCTTATTAGGGATATTGGGAGAAGGAATATGATAAATTCTTCAAGTGCGACCAAGTAGTCTATTAGCTTAGGGATTATCCAATTAATAAGGTTTCTACGGGGGCAAATAAGATTCCTGTGGCTTCATCTTCTGCTCCTACACCTGGTAGGGTGGTATCTACTTTTGTTACTACCCCTGGTTCTAGTGTTGGTCAGAATAGGTTATATGTTTTTTCTTCTCGGGCAGGATTTTGAGGCATCACCTGATTTCATTACCGGTATGTTATATCTTTTCTTTCATGAAGTATATTATTTGCTTTATCATGGGTCCACTCTTTCTTATGTGACTTCATATGTGGCTGTATCTTTTGGTTTTGATTAGAAAGTTATCTCAGATCCTTTTTCTATTTCTACCTCGGTAGGTGAATTAGTTATTGCTAAGAGAGTCTATAAGGGGTGTGTGGTATCTTTTGGTAGCAAGCAAACCTTGGTGGATCTATTTTAGATTGATATGGTAGATTTTGATGTAATTCTAAGTATAGATTGGTTGCATTCTTATTATGCATCTATGGATTGTCGGACCAGTAGGGTTATTTTTAAGTTTCCTGGTGAACCACTTATAGAATTGGAAGGTAGTTCCTTAGCTCCTGGGGGTTATTTCTTATCTTAGAGATCAGAGGTTAAACACAAAGTGTTGTTTTTATGAATTGATCCGGGTTAAAGATCCTAAGTCAGAAGGTCCTTCTTTGACCTTTGTCCCTATGGTTAATGAGTTTCCAGAGTCTTTTCGGATGATCTTCCTAGTGTTCCTATAGATAGGGAAATAGAGTTTGGTATTTATTTACTTTCGAACACTCGTCCAATTTTATTTGTCCATATAGAATGGCTATGACTAAGTTGAGGAAACTCAAGAAAAAACTTAAGGATTTTTTGTATAAGGGGCTTATTCATTTAAGTGTTTCACCATGGGGTGCACCGTTGTTGTTTGTGCACAAGAAGGATGGTTCTCTTCAGATGTACATTGACTATAGGCATTTGAACAAGGTGACATTCAAAAACAAGTATCCTCTTCCTCGGATAGATAATTTGTTTGACCAATTATAGGGTTCCAAGTTCTTCTCTTAGATATATCTTTGGTCTGTACCATAAGCTTAAGATTAGGGAGGTGGATATCCCTAAGATGGCTTTTCATACTCGTTATTGGCATTTTGAGTTATTGGTGATGCCATTTAGGTTGACTAATGTCCAACAGAATTTATGGACTTGATGAACAGGGAGTTCATGCTGTATTTGGATCTCTTCATCATTTTGTTTATTTGTGACATTTTTATTGATTCAAAAAGTAAGGTGGATCATGATAATCACCCTCGTGTTGTGTTGCAAACATTAAAGAAACAATAGTTGTATTCAAAATACTTTAAATGTGAGTTCTGGTTGAAGATGTGATTCTCTTGGGATAGATTATTTCTAGTAAAGGGATCATGGTGGATCCACAAAAGGTTGTTGTGGTGAAGAGGTGTCTTAGGCCCATGACTCTATTCGATACTTCAAGTTTCTTGGGTTTAGCCGTGTATTATTGGTGGTTTATGGAAATATTTTCCTCGATAGCTGCCCCTTTGACTAAGTTAACTCAGAAAAAGGTTATGTTTTCTTGGTCGGATGCCTGTGAAGGTTTTGAGAAGTTGAAGGATAAGTTGACTTTGGCTCCAATCCTGACTTTGCTGGAAGGCAATGATGTGTTTTAGGTTTATTGTTATGTATCTCGGATAGGGCTTGGTTGTGTTTTGATGTAGCATAGAAAGGTGATTGCCTATTCCTCCCGTTAGTTGAAGGTACATGGGAGGAATTATCCTACTAATGATTTAGATTTTTTGGCAGTTGTGTTTGTTTGAAAATATGGAGGCATTATTTGTATGGTATTCACATAGATATCTTTTATTATCATAAGAGTCTTCAATACCTGTTCACTCAAAAAGATCTTAATATAAGGTAGAGGAGGTGGCTTGATCTTCTCAAGGATTATGATATGAGTCTTCACTACCACCTAGATAAGAATAATATGATTGTTGATGCTCTAAGAAGGTTATCTATGGGTAGTTTGGCTCACATAGAGAAAGGCAAGAAGGAATTGGTGAAGGATATTAAAGTATCTCGAGTTTGGACCCTTAGAAAATATCCTTGAATCTTATTTTTCAAAACCAATACAACTCATGGTACAAGCTATTTGGTGGGGTATGAATGGTGAATTCCTATCATAAGATGAGCAGTGCTAGTTGATTGGATGGTTTTGGTCACTGGAATGTATATGACTTAGGGGTGAGTGTCGTATGGTTGGGTACAAGTCATATAGGTGACTCGTAAGGTGGATATTGTTTGATTGACCTAGTGTTGCATTCTGCCAAGGATACGGATCATATACTGAGAATACAACTTGGATGGATAAGTCATAAACTTGATAGTGTCTGATCCATGGTTGAGGTTTAGTTACGATTGGGTAGGTATTAATAATAAGAGAGGTTATGACTTCTAATGGGGTCTGTTGTGAACCTGTGCTGGGTTTTGATGAGATTTAAGAGGGGGTATTTTGGACATTTTCCTACTTATCCTAACAAGGACCTATAACTTCTAATACACTTAAGAGGTTATTTACCTTATTATTTTATTCTTAAATACTTAGAAACTCTTCCTAAACATATCAAATTCTCTGTAGAGCTTTTGGGACAAAGAGCTAGGGTTTCAAAGGGATTACTTTGGGGATTGTCCTGGAGAATTCTTTCCTTCAATCTTGTTAGTTTAAGGCATGATTTTATTCCCTAATTGTAATTTAAATTAAAGGCATGGTTACATGGTTCATTTCACGGTTTTCTCCTGTATGATTATGGCTTTCAACTATTGATTTGGGGGTTTTGATGTTAAATGCTTGGTTATGATTTTGTATGGTTTTAATTATGTTTTCTATGAATTAACAGTGGTTTTGGACAACTGAATTGTATGGTAATGGAATTTGATTTTGGTTATATTATGCCCCCAAGGTGTTTGATTAAATACTTATAAAGGTATGTTCATTGCATTGGCTTATTTTAATGAAACTCTTTCTTGTTTTTGGCTTATGCATGAAACCTTAAATGTTTTTAAATGGCTTACTAAGGCTTAAATTTAATTGGTTATGCTTGTGGTGAACATAGTAGTATCCTAAGAGGTTTAATATAGTTAGTGATAGGGCACTTGAATGTCCCCTTAATCTAAATGGTTTGGCTATGGATATTGCTTGCAAGTGTTGTGGTATGACGATACAAATGGTTTATTGAATAGCCTTGGTTAATAAATGGATAATTAGATTGTTTGTTAATGGTTTTAATTTGGCATTATTGGCAGGGGGTGTAAGCTTAGCCGTGAAAGCTTGCAGTCCCAGGGGGATCAAAACCTGAAACTCATATTTGCCGATATGAGGGGACTTTGATGGACATATGCGAGTTTCACATTTATATTAGGGGGATGTACTAGTTATCCTAGGGATATTGCCTGGTTGTGCAGCTACACGCACTGGGACCCTTTCATCAAGGGGGTCTAAACCGATATGGCTCGGGGGTGGTACGACGACTAAGATGCACAACCCAAGTAAAGATTTCAAATAGCATGTTAAAACCAGTCCCTTCATAGTAGTTGATTCGGGGATAGCTTATCAGAATGAAGTGGTGAGATCCCATCCTTTTGGAAGGCATCATTTCATTTTGGGCATTCTTAGACATCTTACTTTCTTTTTGAATATTGGTTTTGGCCATGGTTGGGGGGCATGTCCCAATCGGATATTTGTATTCTTTTGGATAGAGGCTTTGTAGTACTTCTAGGGGTTGATATGGGTGGGATCGGTATTGGTGTCAGCCTTAGCATTGGCATTGGTGTTAGGCTGACTTCATTGGGCGATATTATTGGTTATTACATCATATACATTTAGTGTTTGATTATCATATTATTTTTAATATTGTGTAAATGGTTTGGTATGGAATGGAAGGTTGGTTTGGTATGGTTAGACTCAGTTAGGTCGGTCATAATTGTGACCCTATCCTAGAATCTTCATGAAATCATTATTCAATCTTGCTATCTACTCAAAATTTTGCTCATACAAGTCTGTATATAGTGGTTGGGTTGGGTTAAGGGGGCGATCCCTGGTCCTAGTTGGACTTGGGATGCCCATTATGATAAAGCCCCAGTTCGGGCAACATTAAGTTGGTATCAGAGCCTAGGTTCATGGTCAATTGGGAGTTAACAAAGTCGAATCGAGCAGAGTCTCTTTAAGGGGTGTGTTGCGCGCCATACTCATAAGGGAGAGACTGGAAGATATTTATGAATGTTTCAGTTTCTTGGTATTCTTTCTTCAAGCATAATGATGTTAGGTGTATTTATGCATTCTAGTATTTGAGGATGATTCTTATGCTATATGGGTTGATAATGAGATAAATATGAATCTAAGAGTTAAAGTACATGATTACAATGTTCAAAGTGAATTCCAAACAAGTTTGTACTTAACTGAGTAATTTAGAGTTGAATCGTGGAAACTAGTATTACTAGCTTGAGCTAGGTGCTTGTCTAGTTGATCCCGTTGGATTCTATTGTGTTTAATGTGTTCCAAATGGTTTTAACGTGTAATTATGGGTGGAATAACTTGTTGGTAATATGTAAGGTTAATTTGATTAAGTAAAGAGTCAGAACTTGAAGTTAAAGATCAATGCGAATTTGCATAGTCTTAGCTCTTGTTTTGATTCATCGTCAGGGATGTTGTGTTGTGATTGTCTCTAATTCTTGGTTTGTGATTGTGTAGGAAGATTTGTGATCGGAATATGATGATATTTTAATGTTGAATAAGCTGAAAATTAAAGGGAAACAACACTACAAGACAAGGGATGGAAGGAGACACTAAACACATAGCCAACATTTCAGAATCAACTTCCTACTAGAATACGTAGATAAACCCACAGTGCCCTTGATGGATCAGGGATCTAGAGAAGGTGGATCCTTGGCTGGAGCGGTGCTCTACCTAGGGCATTTCCCTATACACTCGACTACTAAATTCTTGTTCGGTTCCAACTCCCACATGGCTTTGTCTTACCTTGTGCTATAAATACAACATTGTACACATTTTTTACACATCTTTGGATGTCTTGGAGGATTAAAGGGCTACTAGAACTTCCACTTTTAGATTTTTATTAATTTAATTTAGTTCATTCATGTTCTTAGTTGTCAATTACAACCTTGTGATTACTACTATGACTATGAGTGGCTAGAAATCTCTTTCTGGGGTTAAAGCCGTAAACATGAGTACTGTTGTTTTGAATTAAATTCATTTAACTTTGCTTAAAAGTATTGCTTGTATGTTCATCTTTGATTTATCTATTTGATGGATTGATCACCCTGAAAATATATCAATTGTCTACCTTTTGATCTTGAGAGAGGGAATAGGGGATAGAACATGGAGATGAACAAAGTGTGGTTTTTATTCATTATTGAAATAATGAATTAAAATTAGTGTCTAGGACAGGGATGTACTTAGATGTCTTACATGATTCAAACATAGGATGATAGATTAAAGAACTAAATTGGATTATTACATCCCCCCTCAATGATGTAGTTGTAAGATTCAATTTAGGTAAAGGATTAGAGGTCGAGAGACCATGATAATGCAATTAACCCTACGAATCAACAACCAAGATAAGCAAGTTCATGAATGAAGTTCAATAACATAGTATGATTGTTCAAGAGTGCTTCAAACCTGGGTTTTCTCTTAGTAATTGTCTGAAGATTGTTACTCTATGCATTGTTTACTTTACTTGTAATTACATATCACCAAAGTCTATTTTGGTTACACTTGCATCAATTGAATCTAAATCGTGAACTAGAATTAAATCGTTGTTGAAGAAATTCTCTGTGGGATCGATACTTGGCTTTCTTAATGGCTACTTTACTACTTGATAGACTACGTATACTTGTGTGTCCGCTTGGACGCTGTCAAGTTTTTGGCGCCATTGCTGGGGACTTGAAATTTGGCAACTATTTTATTTTTAGTTTTGCTTTTTAGATATATTTGTTGTTTTTATTCCTGGTCTTGGTTTTGTATTTGCAGGAAATAGGTTTTCAAAGTAGGAAGTTGGCAAGGGATCGGGAGTTGGTTCAACCCAGCCCTGAACCTGAGCAACACTTTCATTAACAAAAGATAAAAACAATCCTTCTCCCCCGTATTCCTCAATTTGCAGAAGACCAAGAGAATCCTTCCATCATAGTTGATGAACAAGCAGCCTGCAGGATAGTTAGAGAAATAGCAACCCCACAATTAACCAATTTGACATCTCCATTTTAGAAGCTGGAGGTTGGAGGAAATTTCGAGCTTAAATAGAATATGGTACTACTTCTGATTAGAAGTGGACAGTTCACAGGGCTTTCACATGAAGATCCACTGGTCCACTTGTGGAATTCTTTTGAAATTAGTAACACATATGTTCATATGAGTGAGAATGCAAACAATGTGCAGATGATGTTGATCCCTTTTTCACTAATTGGGAAGCAAAAAAGTTGTTGAATGTGGAACCAGCAAAGTTAATCACCTCATGGGATGACATGGCCAGAGAATTTCTTATTTGGTTCTTCCTCTCTGGCAAGACTGCGAGACTTTGTAGTGAGATAGTGAGCTTCAAATAGAAGCCCGATGAGAATCTTTATCATGCTTAGGAAAGCTTTAAAGCTCTTCTTAGGAAATGTCCACACCATCAACAGCCCAATGAGGCACTAGCTTATACTTTTGTAGAGTTTCTTGACAACAACACAAAAATATTATTAGATTCAACTGCAGGTGGTCAAAATCTTGAGATGAATTATGATGAGATATACACCTTATTGAACCGTATCACATAAGGAAATCCAAATTTACATAGTGATTCTAGGAGTGCCACCAAGAAAGTTGTAGGTTTGTTAGAAGTGGATCAATCTATTACTTTATCATCTTAGGTCGCGTCATTACAAAATATAATAAATACTCAGTTCAGTAGCTTAAAAAATAGACCTACACAGCCTACCACAGCAGTCAATGCAATCTAACAAGCTGCAAGTTAGTGTGAAGTCTGTGGAAATAGTGTCTGTCCAACTGCCATTTGTGCATCAAATCTGAAATCTATGATATGTGTAGGCAATGTTCAAAGGCCTAATTATGGTAATGCCTACAACATAAAATGGAAATCTCAGCCACTAAATTAGTCGTGGATCTCCCAATATCCACAACAATTGCAGCAACAATAGGCTTAACTAAATCAGTCAACTAACAACTTAGAAGAGATAATAAAGTAGGTTCTCGCTAATCAGACACAATTGGCTCCAGATGTAAAAAAATTAGCAAGAATCTCAGAGAAGCTTAGAGTTACAGTTGGGGCAGTTACAACAAGCATTAAATACTAAGCCTCAAGGTGGTTTGCCAGCAGATACAGAAAATCCAAACAAGTTAGAGTTACAGTTGGGGTAGTTACAACAAGCATTTAATACTAAGCCTCAAGGTGGTTTGCCAGCAGATACAGAAAATCCAAACAAGTTAGGAAATCACCTTGAAGAATGGTAAAGAGCTTTACGGAGAAACTCCCAAGGCAACAAAGGAGGTAGATGTGTATTTGACTCCCCCACAGGTAAATGGCAAAATTGCTAAATATTTGAGGAAGTCTGAGTACTCAAAAGAAAAAATTGTTGCAGAAGTGGAGAAGCAGATACCGAAACTCCCTATCCCACAAAAGTACATCAAAGAAAAGGAGGATACTTGTTTTAAGAAGTTCTTTGACTCATTCAGAGAGCTTCACATTAACTTACCTTTGTCAGATATTTTGTAAGGTATGCCCAAATACGCTAAGTACTTGAATGATGTGGTTTCTAATAAGGCAAAGTTGCAGGATATAGAAATGGTAGCACTCACTTAAGAGTGTAGCAGTGTGATGATAGAAAAATGCCTAAGAAGCTTAAGGACCCAGAGAGGTTCACCCTCCCCACTCAAATAAGTAATACTGAAGTGGTCCATTCTCTAAGTGACTTAGGGGCAAGTATCAACATGATTCCCATATCTTTGTTAAATATATTTGGCTTGGTAAAGCCAACCGATCTCTATATTATTTCAATTGGCAAATGAGATTATAGCCCATCCAGAAGGAATCATAGAAGACGTCCTTATAAAGGTTGGTAAATTCATTATTCCTGTTGACTTTATTGTTCTTGATTTTAAGGTAGAAGAACAGGTACAAATCATCTTGGAGCATCCATTCTTAGCAATGGGAGGAGTGTTGATTGATGTATGAGAGGGCACGCTCAAAATGAGGTTGGAGGATGAAGAGGTAGTTTTTAAAGTTTATAAGTCGCTTAACACACTGTCCCACTATAAAGATTTGTTAATGATTTTTTTATTGAAGGGGATGAGTGTGGGGTTGTTAGTCCACAAAAGACCTCTTCGAACACCCTCATTGAGTTGTCTAAGCCACTACTACCCCAACCTGACAAGATGGAAATTGATGAGCCTAAGAAGGCTAAAGTTGAAAAATCTACTACCCTTGAGAGTTCATACCCAAGAGAGATAAAAAGAATAATAAGATAGAGACCAAGTGTGAGAAAGAGAAGAAAAGAGAATGATTAAGTCATTAATTGGGTTATGCCGCAACACTAAATTAGGCTTTGCTTGGGAGGTAACCCAATTTAAGTAGGTATGTTTTATTTTTAATTTTAGTTTTTCACTTTATGTATTATTTGTTTTGATTGAGTTGCAGGTTGATGGAAAGTCTGAGTATCAAAAACCTAAGCTCAGGAGCATGGCAAAGAATGAATATACGGTCCCATAGATCCCATTAATTCAAAAGATACTACTACGTAGGCCTAGAGGCCATAGGGAGTATTTTTACCTTTAACTTTTAAAGTTCACTATGGGGACAAAGTAGATTTTTAAGTGTGGGGTAGGGAAATTTCCTAATTTTGGGCGAAATTTAAAGTTTTTTAGGTTAGGAATATGTGGGATATTCTTGTTGGTGCTATTTTTGATTACATAGTTCAAGTGTTTTTTTGTAAAAGCATGTTGATTTTGTGAATTACTACATTTGAGACTCCTAGGTTCATGTTTTTCACACTTGTACTTATTGGCTTAAATTTGAATTCATGGTATTATAGGGAAAAAGTCTATAATGATCCTATTAAGTCAAACATGTGCCATGTGTATGAGAGGTTATTTCTGTATTCCTTGTTGCATATGATGTCTAGAACTTGGCTGGTGTGTGTGCAAAGTGAAATAAAGAGTTGTATTTAGGAGACGATATCAGCATTTCATTGATTTCCTTGTTTTATACCTTTTTTTTACCTACCTTTGTGCTCAATCTTAGTTAGGCTTATTGAGCCTTTAGCTTTTTCACTAGCTGACTAATATAAAGCCTAATCCCTTCTTTTATAGACCTAAATTTAATCCAAAAAACTCCTAAGTAATTTAATGTACAATTGAGTAAGAAAGAAGTTTGAAAAATAAGAGAAGAAAGGTGAAATTGAAGCCCCAAGGTATAGTTATTGGCGTGTTCACTTGTTGTGGTAAAAAGTTATCAAAATCATTTTAAAAAGTTCCAAAAATTAGCCTGAATATGTTACAATGAACCTGTTTTGGCCCTGGTCTATATTGAAAATTGTGCACCTCAACTAAGGCAAATTGCTTAAGTTGGGTGGCTATCATAAGGGTTCGTAGCATAAAATGGGTGCATAAAAGGAAAAATTAAATGAGTTGTGCATTAAATACTCCCACCATAGTATTGAGAATAATCTTAATAAGATGGGGTGAAGAAAAAAGAAAGGGATAGACAAAGATAGTGCAATTTTGTTGTTGGAGATTGATTTTAATTGTAAAAAGTGATGTATTAACGTGCTTAGGGAAAATAGTCACTATTTAACCAAAATAGTTCATACCAATCCCTTAGCCTTTATTACAATCCGAAAAAGACCTAATTGATCCTAAGTTCATCATTCTAATAGTAGTGGACCATTAAACTAAGATTAATCCTATGGTTCATTGTGTGTAACTTGTGAATTCCTTGTAAGAGTGAGTGTAATTTGATTTTTGTACCCATCATGTCATAAATTGCTAAATTGTGAGTGATTATGGGTAACTCTCTTGTTGTGGAGGGCACATATTTAATGAATATGGATGAGTTGCATGATTTCCTTGATTGAGCAATATGAAGGAGTTTTCCAACTAGGTGAGTCAATTCTTAAGGCTATGATGTGTTGGA
Source organism: Capsicum annuum (assembly GCF_002878395.1). Classification (NCBI taxonomy): domain Eukaryota; kingdom Viridiplantae; phylum Streptophyta; class Magnoliopsida; order Solanales; family Solanaceae; genus Capsicum; species Capsicum annuum. The sequence continues at coordinate 60,176,367 of NC_061122.1, forward strand.
GTAGTGATCATGAGCTTTCAATTGTGTATATAACATGCTTAGTGAAGAAACTTGCATTCTGTGGAGTCATTATAGTACTATCTTGAGTTTTTTGCAAGTAGTAGAAGTATAGAGTCTTGTTAACCTATGATGTGTAGATTAAAGAGTAGTTAGAGGATGAATAAGGCTTTAAGTGTGGGGTGGTGATGTTGGGTGTAGTTATGCATTCTAGAGTCACTATTCTAGTCTTTTTACCCTTGTTTTAGGATGATTTATATGCTATACGGGTTGATAATGAGATAAATGTGCATCTAAGTGTTAAAGTGCGAGATTACAATGTTCATAGTTAATTCCAAACAAGTTTGTACTTAAAAGAGTCATTTAGAGTTCAATTGTTGAAACTAGCATTACTAACTTGAGCTAGGTGCTTGTCTAGTGGATCCCATTAGATTCTATTGTGTTTAATGGGTTCCAAATAGTTTTAATGTGTAATTATGAGTGGAATAACTTGTTTGTAATGTTCAAGGTTCAATTTGATTAAGCATCGGAAAATTAAGTTAAAAATCAATGCCTATTAGCCTAGTCTTAGTTCTTATTTTGATTCATCGTCATGGATATTGTGTTTTGGTTGTCTCCAATTCATGGTGTATGATTGTTTAGGAAGATTTGCGAGCTGAATATTATGATATTTTGATGCTGAATAATCTTAAAATTAAAGGGAAACAACATCACAAGTTAAGGGATAGAAGGAGGCGCTCAATATTAGCCAAAATTTGGGAAGCAACTACCAGAGGGACCACGTAGATAAGCCCACGGCGCCCTGGCAGGAGTGGGGCTCTAGAGAAGGTAGCGCCTTTTCTGGGGAGGTGCTCTACCTAGGGTAGCACCCCCTCTACTCCACTGCTAAATTCTTGTTCGGATCCAACTCCTACAAGGCTTTTGTAATGCCCCGATTTTCTGAATAGGAATGCTACACGGTGCTCATGATCCCGAGGGACCACAAGATAACCCATGAATGATATATGTACCTGTACACTTCATATATAACATAATAATGAAAAAAACATGAACATTTAGGCTATAAGGTTCAACTAAATAAAGATCTGTCAAGACACAATATCCATATGGGTGAAAGATACCCAAAACAACTGAAAACTGAATCAAATCTGAACTAAATCTGAATACTAAATCTGAGAGCCTCTAAGTACTGTCTGACTAAGGATTTGAAGGAACATTTCTCCAACTAACTCCGTCAGGAAAAACTGAGCTGAAATAATAAATGAAATAAAATTATATCACCCTTGAATGGATGAGGACTCACTGCAACTTTGCGGCTGGATGCTACTGCTGATCTGGAGCTCGTGTCTCTAAACCTATGGTGTAACATAAAAGAAATCTCTAGCATCAGTACAACTAGAGTACTGAGTATACGAGTGAGGAAGGCTAATGTAAAAGGGTTTACATACATAAATAATGCTAACTAACTGACTGATATGAATGTGAGAGTGTAAACATACATACATTGTAACTAAGATTATGAGTACGTGATAGCTAGATATGTACACTAATACATGGTTTACTGATAACTGACATGGCTAAAACTGTAGTTCTGATAACATGGGAGACTGTATCTAACAGTCTTAAATCTAATAGAACTATTTGAGTTCCGCACTATAACTAAATTTGACTGTATCTGACAGACCTAGTCTACTGATATCTAAAGAACTATTTGAGTTCTTTTACTGAGACTGAGTCTGAAACTGTAGGAGGCAGTTGTTTAACCGATATGCCCTACTGAGTCTGAAACTGTAGGAGGCAGTTGTTTAACCGATATGCCCTATATGTGCCATTATGGGTAATATGGGGTCCAAGCTCTGCCCTGACTGGAAGGGTGTCAATACCACACCACTGTAAGGACAACATGTGATCAACCCTCATATAATAGGTAACTCTAGTGAGAATGGTAGGAACCCTCCTATAACAGGTTAAGCCACCTTATCTACCCTCATATAACAGGCTGCAATGTCTCAACCTATGCTGGCCACATAGTTCTGGAATGCAAGGATGACTCCTAAGAATCACACCCTCATATACAGGTGAGTTCCCATCCTTGGGTTCACTCAGTGCTAACTCTTACTCCCATCTAAAGAGACTAAACATGATTTAACTGACTGTACGTAAGTGGAACTTATTGAATTCTGTTGACTGATGAAGTAGTACTATTATCTGAGAGTTAATTGAGATCATGATATTTCTGAGGTTTCCTGAGTCACATGACTGACTGAGTTCTATAGATTATAGCTTGAATAAGATTATCATGACAACATGACATGGCTCTAGGTACATAGCTATGTTTTTCGGGTACGAATACCCCTAAGACTCGATAGAAGGAAACTAACACACATGACATAACTTGATCACAAGATTTGAGTCCATAATTCATTATATCATAAGTAGGGGATATCATATTTCATATAGTTATTCAACATCTTAAACATTGTAGGGAATGCATGGATATATTTCGTGTACATATTGTATATCTCGATTATCTTCCATGCTTTACACCACAACAATTGCAACACATAAAAATCATGGAATTTATATTGAAGTATATAGCTAACATAAACTTGTCATTTAGACATCATAGAACCATACAAACATCCATTATTGTTAATTTTTCCAAGGCACGTGATTTAAAATATTGTTCATAAGATCATTGTTTAGTTTTGAAAACCAAAGTTGGGGTTTTTGAATGTTTTAAATTGAATAATGTTCTCATAGTTTATGTATATGATATTTATGCTTTTAATATTATTTGGAACTTGTGGGTGCATGGGTATGTTGAATGAACTAGGAAATTGTGATTTTCCCAAACTTGTGGCTTTGAAGTAGTTATAAACCCAACCCCATAATTTGAAATTTGTTTTAGTTATGAGAACTGTGGGAATTTTTAAAATTGAACTAGTCTTGAACTATTGCATTTTAAAGAAGTATTGAAAATACGATGGTGTGATTCAATGAACGAAGGGATCGCTGCTCCCCAATGTGTATTAATGAACAAATGGAGTTGTTCTCCCCAAGTTAAAGGAAATTGTTTTGGCATGATTAGTTAACTTTAAAGTTTAGTGGTATGTGATAACGATCAAACTACACCTCTCATGTAAGAATGTAAGCGATCGTTGTCAATATATAACCCAACTAGGTTGGGGTCAAATCCCACAGGGAGTATGGTGTGAATATTAGTTCTATGCGAGTTAATCAACTGATAGTTAGTAGTTTCCGGTAAATTGGAGGTTATGAGAATTTAGCAAATAATTGCTGGCCACTTTAGTTTGAGTGTTTGTAATCAGGAGTTTATGGCAAACCAGAATTATGTTCACTATGAGTTTTGGTACTTGACAGATGCTAATAGTGATTCAAGATTCTCACGATAGGTAGGAACAACAGATTGTCTTTATTAAAGTTATTCCTAAATGTCTCTCGACCTACTTAAGCATTTAATTACCTAATCCTCTTAGACTTAGGAAAATTATATTCACTGACCAGACTTCACCTCAGGTTAATTAACCCTGTTACAACGTCAATTATTAAACGGAAGGTTGGTAGCTTCCAAGTCCCTGTCAATTATTCACTTCCTACTATAGTTGATTTCTTATCTCAAGTAAATCAAAGCAGGTTCTATCTATCATTTGCAACCAATAGACAATAATTAAAACCTTGGAATTATCAAGGAGTCCTATTACCTTTAGAATCTTGAACACTTAGCAACTTACCAAGACCTAACCCATAGATCCCATAATTCGGGTTAAAGGGATTTAGCCACTCATAATGTAATAATAGATACAACAAGTTGAATTCATAATTTGAAAGATGAACTTATAGCAAGATGAATAGCAACGAGTGTTTCTCAGATTATATCAAAGTAGAAATCCCAAGATATTGATGATAATCTCTTCAAAGTTAATTGTTTGTTCAAGCCACAAAAAACTAGAGAGAAAACAACAAAATACGTGCGTTCCAAAATAGGTTCAGCATCCTCCTTAGAAAACCCAAAACTATGCATTAAATACTTCAGCCTAATTATGGAAACAAAATTACAGAGTTCAGTGGTCTTCTCGGATTAGGTGATGACATGTGTGATGCCATATCAAGAGGGTGACGACTTATCACGGATGTTGTCCGCTCCTCTTTAATTTTGATAATTTTTGCTTAAGGCTGATGGTGAATCCCGAGGGTTTATCAAAACTGTGACGACATATCAGACAATGTCGTCACTTCTCCACCTCAACTCCCATGTTCTGTCTAAGGCTGATGGTGACTCTGGCGTCTTATCACAAGGATGACGGCCTATCACATGTTGTCGTCACTTATTCCAACTGAATCCTATTCTGTATTTAAGGCTGACGATGAAGATGATAACCTATTAGAGTGCTGACGACTTATCAAGATTATCGTCAGCCATACTTCTCTTTTATTTTCTTCAGATTTCATCTCTTTTACTTCCATCATCTTTGATTCTCTTGCCTCTTGACTTTCACGGCCAAATCAAAGATAAAACAATCAAAAATGACAAAAGTTGCTTAAGACTTTGCAATTATTGTCAGTTTAAAGCCTCAAATGTGTTAGCATCTGCTCACACATCAATACCCTCAACGTAAAACAATTGCTTGTCCTCAAGCAACTAAAACACAACCAAGAGGATACAAAGTACATTTGATAGTCAATCATCTATATTCTCTAAAAACCATCTTTACCTTCTCTTAAGTCAATTAATTCCAAATCAACTGTGTATGCTACTGAAGAACAACAATGGGAAACACAGGAATCAAGATATGGCATTAATTCAGCAACAACAACCATGCATGTATCAAGCTTACACTATCCAAACAAGTTAGCAACTAGCAACATAACCAGTGTACCCTCACTACAAAGAAGTCCCACTTTACTTATATCAGACATTACATATATAACCATGGGTACAATCACCAGACACTCACTTTCATAATGAAGTTCCAATCAATGTATGCCAAATACAATAGGTTTTCCCTTATTTTCATTACCAAGACTTTCAGAAAGGTCAGCTAGGATCACTATAGGTCTTCTCTTAGGCTTGTAATGTAGGATAGAGGCTGGTATGATTCTCGATGATATATAAAGTGACTAACCCTCCTTGACACTATACTAGCTTTTGGGGTTTCACTTATTAGCCTTTTTCTATTCTTCTCTTTTCTTGATCACGCTTATTCAGGATGGGTGCGGTTCTTTTCTACAATCACTTTTTTTCACAATTTTTTTTTCTTGCTCTTTTCCACCGCACTCATCTTCTTATTCTTTTCTTTTACTCTACCTTTCTTCATACTCGTTTTACATCACGCACCCCTATGACAGCCACCCTCAACTTAGGCTATTTACCTAAGTCAAGGTGCGTAGTGTCCAAGGAGGACAAGGGCCAAAACAAGTTCATTATGATATAAATGGGTCGGTGATAGGTATCATATAAAAATAGGCTATCCAGGCTCAAAATAGGGATCAAGGGATATTATGCATATAGGGAAGGTCATTTAGGCTAAAGTGAGCTAATATTAAAATGGCCAATGATCCTTTCCTAACCCCTATCATTCAACCTAGGTAAGACTAATCGGGAAAGTTCTGAATCCAACATATAAAGGGAACTAAGTAAAATCTCACACGCACATGGCATACAAGTATATCACAAGTTACTACTTATCCAGTTCATGCAATTATTTAGCAATGGTTATCAAGTTACTAGAACTAATACCAACAAAGATGAATAGTGGTCACAATCATATGCAAATCACACAGTTAAAGAATTAGACCACTTGAGATATGTTCACAAAATAACAAAACTGTGTTAACTACCTCAAGTACTTGTATTTCTCCTAGTCAACTACAAAATGTTACAACAACAACTCACCTTACACCACAACTTAAAATCAAAGAAAAACTAATCTAAGGTTTAGGGTATACCTGGAGTAGATCAAGCACGGGAATAATGGGTTGCCTCACATGTAGCACCTAATTTAATGTCGTGGCACGACTCAGGTGTCTCGATTACTTCAGACTTCATCGAGACAGATTGTAGCAGTACTTTTCATCGAGTCTTTTGGACCAATATAAAGTTTGACTTGTTGCCCATTTACCTTAAAGGTGTTGCCGTCTTCATTTTCAAGTTCTACTACTCAATATGAGTAGGCTTGACTAACTCTAAACGGGCGTGACCACTTGGATTTAAGATTACCTAGGAACAGTTTGAGTCTGGAATTGAATAGAAGCACCAAGTCATATTTTTGGAAATCTCATTTCTCGATCTTCCAATCATGATACTTCTTTATCTTTTCTTTATATAGGTCTGCTCGTTCGTATGCCCTGAGGCGAAATTCATCCATCTCATTCAATTTTCCCAAACTTAGCTCTGCTGCCTCCTTCCAACTCAAATTTAACCTTTTGAGTGCCTATAAAGCCTTCTTCTCTAGCTCTATTGGTAATTGGCATGCTTTTCCATATACCAACTGGAATGGTGACATGCCAATGAGTGTCTTGAAAGCATTCTGGTATACCCACAAGGCATCATCGATCTTTCAAGACCAGTCTTACCAACTAGCGTTTACCGTTTTGGCTAGGATGGCTTTAATCTCTCGATTTGACACCTTCACTTGCCCACTAGTTTGTGGGTGATATAAACTGACTAATCTATGCTGTTTTACCCCATATTTTGCTAAGGAAGCTCAAAACACTTTGTTTCAAAAGTGGGATCCTTAGTCGCTTATAATAGTACATGGTACTCCAAAGCATGAGAAGATGTTCTTCTTGACAAAAGCAACAACCCTCATTCCTTCATTATTAGACAAGGAAACATATTTGACCTATTTTAATACATAGTCAACAACAACTAAAATATACTTCATCCCATATGAGCTTACAAAAGGACCCATGAAATCGAATACCCAAACATCAAAAAATTCTACTTCAAGCATCTTAGTCAAAGGCATCTCATGTATTTTGGAGATCGACCCTTACCTCTGACATTGGTCGCATTTTAGCACAAACTTATGAGTATCCTTGAACAATGTTGGCCAATAGTAGTCACTTTGCAACACCTTCCTAGCTGTTCGGTCACCTACATGGTGACCTCTACGATATACATAATGAGCATTGATCATTATGACGACATGCGTGATGCCTTATCAGAAGGCTGACGACTTATCACGAATGTCGTTAGCTCCTCTTCAATTTTGACAATTTTTGCTTAAGGCTGACGGTCAATCCTGACGGCTTATAAAAACTGTGATGACATATCAGATAATGTCATCACTTCTCCACCTCAGCTCCCATGTTCTGTCTAAGGCTGATGGCAACTATGAAGGCATATCACAAGGCTGATGGCTTATCATATATTGTCGTCACTTTTTCCAACTGAATCCTATTCTCTGTTTAACGCTGACGATGAAGCTAATAACCTATCAGAGTGATGATGACTTAACAGGAATATCGCCAGCCACATTTCTCTTCTATTTTCTTTAGATTTCAACTCTTTTACTTCCATCATTGTTGGTTCTCTTGCCTCTTGAATTCCACTACAAATTAAAGATAAAACAATCAAAAATGATAAAAGTTGCTTAAGACTTTACAATTATTCTCAATCTGAAAGGGTTGTTTGGTGGCCTTCCTGGGGATGACCTAAACTTGCATCTTGTGAACTTTGTCACCATCTATAAATCTTTTGATAACCTTGGAGTGGTTCAGAATGCTTTCAGTTTGAGATTGTTTTTGTTCTCTCTGTCTTGGGAGGCAATATTATGGCCTAATGAGCTGACATCCAATTCTATAACCAACTGGATGTAGTTGAAAGAAGCTTTCCTATAAAAAAAATTTCTACCTTCCAGGAGGGTACAATTAAGGGATGAGATCATCAACTTTAGATAACTACTGATCGAAGCTTTGCGTGAAACCTGGGAGAGATTCAAAAAGAAGCTGACGTAGTGTCTGAAGCACAATATGATGGACATACACTTGATGGAGAATTTGTACAGGGCTCTTAACTCTGTAACAAAACTAATTATAGATAATGCTCTGGGTAGTTCATTTTTTGATCTTACATTCCCATAAGCTTCAGAAATGCTAGAGAGAATGACCAAACAGAGTTGGGCATGGCATACCAGAGCCTCTATGGTAACAAGCTCCATTATTTCTGTGTGCATAACTGTGGAACAATGCAGAAGAGATGAGGAGCATGATCAAGACATGGAGCACCTAAAAACGCAGATGGACTTTCTAACCAAGCACTTGCTATCAGGTAAGATTGAGAAGGTGAAAGCTGTGGGATCTTAAGATAAAGTTGATGCTGATCCACATAAAGAGGTGAACTATGTTAATAATCACGGGGGTTTTTGAGGTAATAAATAAGGGAATCAAGGTTAGAATTATTATGATAAGCCTGGTTATGAAGATAGAGAGTAGGAAAATTGGAGGAGCAATAATGATAGGAGCGGGCTATATGTCCTTCCTGGAAATTGTGAGGCTGCTACAACAAGTTCTGGAAAGATATCTATGAAGTACATGATGGCTAAATTATTAAAGGTAGTGGAGGCTACCAACTCAGGAGTGACTACCATGAATATTGAACTTTCATCTATTAGTCAGTTAGTAAACTCGCACTCTGCTTTGATCAAGCAACTGGAACAGCAAATGAGCCAACTCTCCGCAGTGCTATATTAGAGGAAGAGTGGAACATTACCTAGTGATATAGTCCACAATTCGTGGAATGATGGATCATGTATGGATATTACCACTAGAAGTGGTAAGATATTACCTAACCCTTCTGTGGGAAAAAAATTTCTTCATGGCCTAGAATTTACTCCTCAGGCCACTTCACCTACATTCTACGCTCGACTGAAGCATCATGAAAATCAACGGTCTTGGTTAACCACACTCACAGCTGAAGGAAAACATGAAAAGTTGATCAACCCGAATAAAAGGATTTTTAAGGCCTACTTGACTCAAGAGGCAAGGTTCTGGTGGGGTGTAGTACGCACCCATTTGATGCCTACAGAGGGAGATAACATCATTGGAGACGACAGAGAAATATTGGTCACAAGTCTTATGGCTAAGCTCAAGTTAAACTTTGGGGAGACCATTACTGAGAAGATGAAAATTCGAGTCTCAAGGAGCGACACGACATATCCTTTCCCTTGTCTAATTACAAGGTTATGTAAGGTAGCCCATATACCTGAGGTTGTAGGGTTAGATGAAGAACTGCTTGCCAAGAAGACCTATAACCCTATCTGATATGATGAAAATTATTCAATACTGACACTTGATAGAGGAGCAGGGGTTGAAACAAACCCACTAGTTATAGGTACTAGCTTAGCACCTAATGTAGCAGTGTGGGATTCTGAGGCTACAACACCGACCTCCTCAGCAATAGCAGATTCAGTGCCTAGAAATAAAATAAATCCTTCAACTGCTGTGTTAACCACATAATTTGCCTTCAACCTTATGAATTTCAGGAGAGTGGCAAAATAAGCCAAGTGGTGCGAGGTTCAGCTGAAATATTTTGCTAAGCAATTTCCCTCTTTGGTAGACAAGAGGATTAAGGTAGCACTGAAGATCTTCCAAGCCTTTCTCAGTTGAATAGATGAATTAGAAAATTGTTTTAATACTTGGGTAGGAGAAATGTCAATCTCAAACCTAGCATAATTTATAGCAGCCATGGACAAGGTGAAGGCGGATGGTGGGGTATTACAGTAACACCAACTTATGGTGTTGGCAGATTCGACTGTTGATAAGTTTGAGGGTGAAATCCCATTCCTTGATCTCATGGGGGAACCAATAAAGAAAAAGAAAAATTAGAGTGAAAAGAAAGGTAAGGGTAAGAGAGAAAGGCCTAATAGTGATAAAGAAAGAAAAGAAGAGAAGAGGGAAAGAAAGAAGGCTGAAAAAAAGAAAAAGAGGAAGGCGATGATCAAGTCACTAGCTAACAATAAAAAATGGGAGAAGGCCCTGCGAGCAACAGTTGTGGGTGCATCAACTAGAAGGCCTCCAACAACTGCTAAACCAGATATGTATAAATGGGAGAGGGGGGCTCTCGATGGAAATAAGGTAGCTAAGGATACAGCAGCAGGGTCAGGGACCCATGATCCCTATTCTTAATCTACTCAAGGTATACCCTAAACTTTAGTTAAGTTTTTCTTAGATTTTAAGTTGAGGGTGTAGGGTGAGTTGTTGTTGTAACATTTTGTAGTGACTAGGAGAAATATAAGTAGCTGAGGTAGTTAACATGGTTTTGTTATTTTGTAAACACCTCTTAAGTGGTCTAATAATTTAACTGTGTGATTTAAATCAAATTATGACCACTATTCATCTTTGTATGGTATTAGTTCTAGTAACTTAATAATCATTGCTAAAAAATTATATGAACCAGGTAAATAGTAACTTGTGATATACTTGTGTGCCATGTGCGTGTGAGATTTTACTTAGTTATCTTTGTATATTAGATTCAGAACTTGCTCAATTAGTCTAACCTAGGTTGAAGGATAGGGGTTAAGAAAGGATCATAGGCCATTTTGATATTAGCTCACTTTAGCCTAAATGACCTTCCCTGTATGCGTAATATCCCATGATCCCTATTTTTAGCTTGAATAGCCTATTGCCTTTTATGATACCTATCACCGACCCATTTATATCATAATGAACCTGTTTTGGCCCTGGTCCTCCTTGGACTCTATGCACCTTGACTTAGGTAAATGGCCTAAGTTGAGGGTGGCTATCATAGGGGTGCGTGATGTAAAATGAGTATGAAGAAAGGTACACTAAAATAAAAGAATAAAAAGATGGATGCAGTGTAAAAGAGCAAGAAAAGAAAAGTTGTGATAAAAGAAGAAGTGATTGTAGAAAAGAACTGCACCCATCCTAAATAAGTGTGATCAAGAATAGAGAATAATAGAAAAAGGCTAATGAGTGAAAGCCCAAAAGATATTATAGTGTCAAGGAGGCTTAGTCACTTTAAATATCATCGAGTATCATACCAACCCCTAGCCTACATTACAATCTTAAGAGAAGACCTATAGTGATCCTAGCTGACCTTTCTGAAAGTCTTGGTAATGAAAATAAGGGAAAGCCTATGGTATTTGGCATACATTGATTGGAACTTCATTCTGAGAGTGAGTGTATGGTGATTGTCCCCATGGTTACATATGTAATGTCTGATATAAGTTAAGTAGGACTTCTTTATAGTAAGGGCACACTGGTTACGTTGCTAGTTGCTAACTTATTTGGATAGTGTAAGGTTGATACATGCATGGTTGTTGTTGCTGATTTGATGCCATATCTTGATTCCTGTGTGTCACATTGTTGCTCTTCAATAACATATTATTTCATGTTACACCATAGGTTCAAAGACACGAGCTCAAGATCAACAGTAGCATCCAACCACAAGTTGCAGTGAGTCCTCATCCATTCGAGGGCAATATTATTTTATTTCATTGATTATTTCAGCTCAGTTTTGCTAGACAGAGTTAGTTGGAGACATGTTACTTTAACTCCTTATTCAGATAGTACATAAAGGCTCTCAGATTCAGTATTCAGATTTGATTTAGTTTTCAGTTGTTTTGAGTATCTTTCACCCTTATGGATATTGTGTCTTGACATATCTTTATTTAGTTGAACCTTAGGGCCTACATGTTCATGTTTTCTGCATTATTATGTTATATATGCAGTGTACAGGTAGAGATATCCATCACGAGTTAGCTTGTGGTCCATCGGGGTCATAAGCACCGTGTAGCATTCTGATTCAGAAAATCGAGGCGTTATAAACTTGGTATCAGAGCCTAAGGTTCAATAGAGTCCTAGGAAGTCTAAAATCCGCATCTAGTAGAGTCTTGTACATGGGTGTGTTGCGCGCCACATTTATGTCCAGGAGGCTATGAGATGTTTTAGGAATAGGTCCCTTTCTTCAGTATTCATATCGTGCTAGTAAGCATAATTTCAAGTTAGTCTAATCCGCTCTTCTCTTATTTCAAAAACATGACTCCAAAAGGAGAAATCAGCTAACTCTTCAGCCCGAAGATCCTTTGGGCGAACATTTTTCTCATCCAGAGTTCAGGACCACATTTACCGCTCTTCCTCAGTATGTAGCTTCCCAGAATGAATGAACAACAGTCGTTCTGGCTAACCCAGTGTCCAATTCAACAGCAGCTAGGATTTGGGACTTCACCCAAATGAACCCTCCATCCTTCTTTGGGCCTAAGCCCGATGAGGATCCTCAAGAATTCATTGACCAAGTCTAGAAGGTCATTGATATCATGGGAGTCACTTCTTCTCAGAGTGATGAGTTAGCCACATAGCAATTGTAAGATGTCTCTCATACTTGGTACAAGCAGTGGTTAGCAGAAAGGTTAGGGGATGCAGGTCCTGTTGAGTGGGAAGAATTTGTCACGGCTTTCTTAGACAGATTCTTTCCCCAAGAGCTGAGAGAGGCCAAAGTTCTTGAGTTCATCAATCTTAGGTAGGGAAATATGATAGTTAGAGAGTATTCTCTTAGATTTACTCAGCTAGCCAGATATGCCCCTCATGTTGTTGCAGACAACAGGGCTAAGATGAGCAAGTTCGTGTCAGGGGTGAATAATACCGTGGTAAATAAGTGTAGTCTGCAATGCTAAACAATGATATGACTTTAGCCAGGCTCATGACCCACGCTCAACAGATAGAGGAGCAGAAGGTTAAGACTAGGGAGAGGCAGAACAAGAGAGCAAGAGCAGGCAATTTCAGTTTTTCTCAGCCCAAATTAGAGGGAAGAAATCGTTTGTAGTTTTGTCCTATATCAGCAGTTCCATCCCCTTCCTCCACTAGTGTCCCAGTGCCAAAGTTCAGGGACAACAACAGAGACAGAGAACCAGGCTCTAAATCTCAGAGCAGTGTTAGCAGTGGCTATACTTATCCTCAGGTTTAGACCTACGATAAGCACCATCAGGGTGTGTAAAGCGGGTCAAGGCATTTGTTTTGGTTGTGGCAAGCCAGGCCACAGAGTTAGGGACTGTCCCCAGCTAGGTCCTCAGGGTCACAAAAATCGTTCTACAGCTTAGTTCGGCTGCCCAAACCTGTAGGGTACCTCTTTCAGTGCTACTAGTGGGCAACGCCCAAATAGACTCTATGCTCTTCAGACCTGACAGGATCAGGAAAATTCTCCGGATGTCGTTACTGGTACGTTACAAATTTTTTATGTTCATGTTTATGCTTTGCTATAACCAGGTGCATCCTTGTCTTTTGTCACTCCATACATAGCAGGCAATTTTGGAATCACTCTCAAAATTTTAGTAGAGCCCTTTTCAGTCTCTACCCCAGTAGGTAAAACCATCATAGCTCGGCGGGTATACAGGAATAACCCGATTATGATATTTCAAAAATCTAGGTCAGTAGATTTAGTCGAGTTAGAGATGACTGATTTTCATGTCATTCTTGGCATGGATTGGATTCATTCCTGCTACTCATAGTCTACTGCAGAAACAGGATTGTTCAGTTTTAGTTCTCGAATGAGCCCGTCCTAGAGTGGAAGGGTAGCACTTTGTCTTTTAGGGGTCAGCTTATTTCCTACCTTCGGGGAATTAAAATAATTTCTAAGGGGTGTGTGTATCATCTCATGCATGTTAAGGATTCTAGTTCCAAATCTCCCTGTTTCGAATCAGTCCCAGTGGTTAATGAATATTCAGATGTCTTTCCCAAAGATCTTCTAGGCATTCCTCACAAAAGAGAAATAGACTTTGGCATAGACCTTTTTCCAGATACTCTGCCTATTTCTATTCTGTCATACATAATGGCACCAACAAAACTCAAGGAACTGAAAGATCAGTTGAAGGATCTCTTAGACAAGGGATTCATCAGGCCCAGTATATGCCCATGGGGTGCGCCAGTCTTATTTGTATGCAAGAAAGATGGTTCTCTCAAAATGTGTATTGATTACCGTCAGCTCAACAAAGTCACAATCAAGAATAGGTATCCGTTCCTAGGATAGATGACTTATTTAACCAACTTTAGGGTGCCAGTTATTTCTCCAAGATAGACCTCAGATCAGGCTATCATCAGCTCAGAGTTAGAGAATGTGACATTCCAAAGATAGTTTTTCATACCCGGTATGGTTACTTTGAATTTCTAGTCATGTCCTTTGGTCTTACCAATGCCCCTGCAGCTTTCATGGACTTGATAAATCGGGTGTTCAAGAAGTACTTGGACATATTCTTCATAGTCTTCATAGATGATATGTTGTTCTATTCTTGCACAGAGCATGATCATTCAGACCATCTCATAATTGTTCTTCAGACTCTCAGGGATCACCAGTTGTTCGCCAAGTTCAGTAAGTGCAAATTTTGGAAAAGATCAGTAGAATTCCTTGGCCATATTATTTTTGGTGATGGCATTAGAGTAGATCCTCAGAAAATTGAAGCGATAAGAAACTGGCTTTGCCCTGTCTCTCCATCAGATATCAGGAGTTTCTTAGGTTTGGCTGGCTATTACCCATGGTTTGTCGAGGTATTTTATTCTATTGCATCTCCTATGTCCATATTGACTTAGAAGAAGGTCAAGTTTCAGTGGTCAGAACCTTTCGAGAAGAGTTTTCAGGAATTAAAGACTCGACTCACCTCAGCTCTAGTTTTAGCACTTCTCAACGGTTCTGATGGATTCGTAGTATATTGTGATGCATCTAGAGTAGGTTTATGTTGTATCCTCATGCAATATGGTAGACTCATAGCCTACACCTCTAGATAGTTAAAGCCCGATGAGAAGAATTATTCTACTCATGACCTTGAGTTAACAGCAGTTGTCTTTGCCTTAAAGATTTATAGGCATTATCTATACGGTGTTCATGTAGACGTCTTCACAGATCATAAGATCCTTCAGTATGTCTTTTCCTAGAAAGATCTCAATCTTCATCAAAGAAAATGGTTAGAGATATTGAAGGATTATGACATGAGTGTCCTTTACATCTGGGCAAGGCTAATATAGTGGCCGACGCACTTAGTAGACTATCCATGGGTAGTGCTTCCTATGTTAAAGATAGTAAGAAGAAATTAGCCCAGGAGATTCATCATCTTTCCAGACTAGGCATTCGCTTAGTAGACTCTTTAGAGGGTGGTGTATGTGTTTAGACTAGTTTAGAGTCATCTCTAGTTTCTGCGATGAAAGAGAAGCAAGACAGGGATCCTAGCCTTGTCAAGCTAAAAGAGCCAATTTAGAGTCAGGAAGTAGAGGTTTTCTCCCAAGGGGGAGATGGTGTTCTTCATTGTCAGGGTCGTCTATGTGTTCCCGGTGTAGATGACTTGAGGCAGCAAATTCTTGCAGAAGCACATGGTACATGATACTCTATTTATCCAGGGTCCACTAAGATGTACCGTGACTTGCGGGAGATCTATTGGCAGAGTCGGATGAAGAGGGACGTTGCAGAGTATGTGGCTAAGTGCTCTACATGTCATTAGGTTAAGATAGAGCATCAGAAACCTAGTGGTTCCATGCAGGAGTTCACTATTTCTACTTGGAAGTGGGAAGAAGTGAACATGGACTTCGTGACGGGTTTCCTTAGAACACATCTTCAACATGATTTAGTTTGGGCCATTGTAGACAGAATGACCAAGTCAACTTATTTCCTTCCAGTTCGTACATCTTACTCAGCCGAGGATTCTGCCAAACTCTATATCAGGGAGTTGGTCAAATTACACAGTGTTCCACTATCCATCATCTCAGACAGAGGTACCCAATTCACCTCTCACTTTTGGAAAGCATTCTACAAGGGTCTTGGTACCCAAGTTCATCTCAGTACAGCATTTCATCCTTAGACAGTTGGTCAAGTAGAAAGGGCCATTCATACTCTAAAAGATATGCTAAGAGAGTGTGGAATTGATTTCAAGGGAATCTGGGATGACCACTTGCCTTTGATTGAGTTTGCATACAACAAAAACTATCACTCCAGTATTCAGATGGTTCTATTCGAAGCTCTCTATGGTAGGAGATGTAGGTCTCTAGTTGGTTGGTTCAAAGTTAGTAAGGCGATAGTCATAGAAAGACTCCGGGCTACTCAAAGCCAATAGAAGTCTTATACGGATGTTCGTAGAAAGGATCTCGAATTCGAGGTCGATGACTATGTCCATCTTAAGATCTCTCCCATAAAGGGAGTGAAGAGATTTGGAAAGAAGGGAAAGCTCAATCCCCGATATGTCAGTACCTTCAGGATTCTCAGTCACTTCGGCAAGGTAGCCTATGAGCTCGAATTGCCTTCAGATCTAGCCTCAGTTCATCCAGTCTTCCATGTCTCTTTGCTCAAGAAGTGCATAGGTGACCCAGCAATTCTAGTCCCTATTTAGAGCATTGACATTCAGAATAGCCTCCTTTATGAAGAGATTCCAATAGAAATCCTCGACTATCAGACTCGTAGGCTGAGGGACAAAGAAGTCCCTCTAGTCAAGGTTGTTTCACGAAACCAGTCCATGGAGAGAGCTACTTGGCAAGAAGAAGTAGACATGTGAACCAAGTACCCTCATATTTTCTCCACTAATTCAGACTTAACTCGAGGTAACCATTTTTCTTAAGCTTATTCAGTTACATGTTCAAAATTCCAGTATAAAATTGGTATCGAGTATCAATGCATAACTTATCATGTATTCATGAGTTCAGCTTATCAGTCATGCATTAGATATGCATGTTCAGTTGGGCTATATTTAGTTTAGAATTCAATTCAGTCCTAAATCATATGCCAGTTGAGCATGACTAGTGTATGCATCATTTTATCTTTTCTCCCCTCTCAAGCAGTCATCATTCGAGGATAAATATTTCCAAGGGGGAGCTATTGTAATACCCCGAAAAATCCAAACCAATATTTGAGCCATGTACCAAGATTATGCATAGTACATCATGGTTCTTTTATAGTTTTATGAGTAAGTTAGATGTATAGTAAGGCTTCAAATAACTCTCAGCTATCAGACGAATCAAAACATTCCTTACCAATTGAATTCTAAAGAAGGATATTGGTATGGTAAACTTCAAAAGATCATATATCTCATTATACTTGGAATTTTTTATCTCAAGACCTATCAACATATAGATAATTGAATTATATTTCTAACGATACCAATTTCGCCTAAATCCGATATCGGAGCAAAGAGTTATTCCTATTTTACTCCAGCATGTCAGGCTGGAAACTATATGACGACATTCGTGGTAGCTTACCACATTTGTGACGCCCTACCATGAAGGTCATCAGCCTTAGGAATAAACCAGCTCCTAAGTGATGAAATTCGTGGTAGCTTAACAAATTTGTTACGCCCTATCACGAAGGTCGTCAGCCTTAGGCAGAAACCAGTTCCTAAGTGATGACATTCATGGTAGCTTACCATATTTGTGATGCCCTACCACGAAGGTCAGTAGACTTAGGTAGAAACCATCAATTCCAACTTCTGTGTGACGACATTTTTGATGGCTTACCACATTTCAGCTATTATTTTCAGCAACTGGAAATTTATTTCATAAGGGTATTTTGGTCTTTTCCCTTCACTTACCACGACTTATAACCCTCAAGGAATGTATTATATTCCATTCTCTTTAGTTAAAACATCTTAAAAATCTCTCTCATAAACTTTCAACCATAAGATTTGGGTTTCCTCTTAAGATCATCTCCTCAGGAACAAGAACATTCTTTCCCAAAGGGGTTAAACCCTAGTTAAGAAAAATCAAGGGCAAGCCTAAGGATTTGTTCAGAACCTTCAAAAACATTGGATATCTTTCAGGATTCAATCACTAAGGTATGCGTAGTGTTCATCTATGGATCCAATCCATTCATAGGGCTCAAGAACCATGTTTTAAATATTATTTTTTAAACTTTTTGTGGTGATATGAGTATGTACATGATGACGATTGTTGTTTAAGTTTCAATGTGATGTCTAAAGGTGTTCTCATGGAATATATATGTTTGTTAATTGAAAATCATGAACTTTAGGTGGTTTAATATGGTGCAAGTACGAAATCCACCTATGCTTTAAAGAATGCATGCAAGGTGTTTGATAAAATACTTAGGATGCTAGAAATTCATGTGTAATATGCATGAAAAAGTATGATGTACAGAAAGAAACCATCCTTGGGATCCCTCATTTATCAACATCTTGAAACCCTATCCTAACTTGAACAAAGAGTTTGAGAGAGAATTTGGGAGTGTTTAATCCGTTAAAGTGTTGAATGAATTCCTTAAAAGTGTTGTATAGATGTGGGGTCTAAAGGGTTTTAAGTGGGAAATGTCAAAAGTCCCCCAACTTAAAAGTTGTAAAAGCCTCATCTTTGGTTACGAGTTAACCTCTTGACCCAAACCCACACCTTATGACTCTTGACAATGAGTCTTAACCAGGATAGTCTCCAAGGAACCCAACATTGTTATCCTTACGACTCAACTCACAAACTGTAACACCCCGAGATCCCATCCCGAGAAGTCACACGGTACTTATGGACCCAAAGGACCACAAGTTAACCCTTTACTGATATCTGTACTGGTACACTGCATAATATATGAAATAAATGCGGAAAATGGCCATAAGGTTCAACATATCTATACATACTCAAAACTGAAAACTGAATACTAATACATTCGTCATCAGTCTGAAAAGCCTCTAAAATATATGAACTGTGGAGTTGATGGGACAAGTCCCTAACTAACTCCGTCAATTGAAAATAACAAGAAAATCTGATGCAAATAATAGTAAATTGAAACTCATCCTCAAAAGAAGAGGACTCACTACTATGACTACTGCTACTGCGACTGAACTACTGAGGAAACTCCGGGTCCTGTGCCTCTGAACCTATGGTGCCAAATAAAACACCATAGCACAAATACGTCAACACAGGGATGTACTGAGTATGTAGATGAGGTAAGGCTAAATGCAAAGGCTCATGTATACACAATATGTAAACTGAATGATCATGAAAATGTCGTATGAGAACACATACATGAATGCACAGACCATAAACACAATCATCACAACTCTGGGTACTGAAACTCGGATACCACTTTACTGCAAATTGAAATCACTACTAACACTGAGATACCAAATCACTGACTCATCTGATACTGAGAACTGAGGATCTAGATGTACTTACATCAAGGACTGAATTCTGAGCTTTACTGCTTTTGACTGACAGATTATAGATCAACCTTTCTAATGGATGATATTTAGAAACTATTATTAATAATAAGAAATATGTTATATCCGAATCTGACAACAAGGGTACTCAATAGAATCTGAGACTGTGAATCAAGCCTATCTGGTGGCATATCTCTGAATATGATATCAAATAACTGTGTACGTGACCAAGCCTATCTGTCAGGATGGTCCATGAATCAATGGAACTATCTGAGTTCCTCATAATGATAGATGATTGTATATTACAGTCCTAATTTCTGAAGATTGATACTGAAATTGAAACTGTGGGAAGTAGTTACTTAACCGACATGCCCAAACCTACTACAGGTAGAGTCCAACCTATAACCCCAGCTGGAAGGGTGTCAATACCGTGCCACGGGTAAAGCCTCTCTCTGGTCAATCCTTTCTGATGGATGACCCTACCAGGCAATTGACCTAAGGCAATATAATAGTCAAATACTCTCTCTCTGGAGGTGAAAGCCTTTTCTAGCGGTGACTCTTGTATCCTACGCTGGATATGCAGTTCTGGAGTTTAGAGATTACTACTAACGACTATGGCCTCTATCTCTCACTGACGAGAGAAGCTGCCATCCCTTCCCTCGCTCGATGCTAGTTTCTACTCCTAACTAAAAGACTCTGAACTAAATTCTTAACTAAAAGCAACTGAACTGAACTTGATACTAATCATGTTTTTCAAAGGATAAGAATGAATAAGCTAAAATCACTTAATTTTGTATCTTCCGAAAATGATATTGAATCATGGTATCTGACTGACGATACATAGCTTGAATAAATTACTCGAATCACTTCTGAGATTAGAATTTAATCACTTTAATACTATTAGATCTGAACTACTTAAAATACTGAGGCTAGATTACTAGAGATACAAAGATTACAAAGATAACTGAGATTACTAAGCTTTCTTAAGTTCTGCAACTGTTTGAGGATACAGAGTTCTATAATTCACTGAGTTCTGAGAATTATGGCTCGATTGGAATTATCGAGAAATTGACACAGGCTCTAGACAACAGCTCTATTATCAGGTATAGATATCCCCAGGACTCGATAACATAAAAGTAAAGCATAATCATTCTTTCATCATCACGACCACAATCATTCATTATCACAATCACATAGGCGTCTCTTTACAAAATCGGGAATCATAACATACATTCCGCATAATCATTAAGACATCACTTAAAACATTTAGGTATCACCATCATTTATTCATCATCATAATTATTAAGGGGTCACTTCGAGCATTTAGGAATCATCAACTTATACTAGCGTAGGAATAACAGGCTACTAGATTATACTTCCTTCAACAAGGTCTTACCTCAAGTACTTCACACCTAAATCATTCTTGACATATATTTGGACATCACATGATTTGGGAAAACTTCATACTATCATATCACAACTTACTTGCTAACCACTTGGCATGTATTAAAAACTTAGCATGCATCAAAGGGCGCATAACTGAGGAATTTACTACTATCACATCTTCACTTGTTCACTAAAGGCCTTCAACAAATACTAGTCATACACGGGTCCACACATATTTAGGAATCGATGCATGTTCGAAGATAACCACCCTTATTACGCATGAATAAATTTGGAGAACCCCATGGAGACACTCTAAGATGGATAAAACCCTTGTCAAGGTGGTATTTCAACTACTCCTGAAGATCTTTCAAGTTAGATGGAGTCATTTTATATGGAGGGATCGAGATCGAATGAGTGTCTTAAATAAGGTCAATCCCAAAATTAATCTTTCTGTCAGGAGGGACACTAGGAAGATCATCGGGAAAAAACTTAGGAAATTCACTAACCATGAGAACAGATTGCCAGGAAGGACCCTCCGAGTTAGAATCCTTAACCCAGACTAAATTATTGATACATCCCTTAGAAATCAACTTTCGAGCCCTGAGATACGATATGAACCTTAACTTAGGAATTAGAGATACCCCTTCCTACACAATGACTGGATCACTAGGGCATTTAAACATGACCTTATAGGTTAGACAATATAAGGAGTAATAGCACGAGTGGAACTAGTACATCCCAAATATGACATCAAATCCACCTTACAACATCAAAATCAACCATGTCAAACTCTATCAGATCTACCAGAGTTTCTCTATCACCAAAATATATTACACAACCCCTATATACGTTTTTAGCAACCACCGATTCACCCACATGGGTAGAAAAAAAAAAGGGATTAGGGATACCCTCGAGACCAAAACTAAAAAGCACGACTATAAATGGCTCACATAAGAAAGAGTAGACCACGGATCAATAGATCAATACACATCATGATAAAATAGTCATAGCATACCAGTAACAACATTGGGAGATACCTCAGTGTCTTGGTAGGTAGCAAGAGAATACAAGAGATTTGACAAATGTTGGTACCAGAAGTAGAAGCAGAACCCTTTGGTCCAGGAGCTGATAAAGTGGCAAAAGAGATCTTATTTTCCCCTAAAAAAAACTTAGAAAGACAATCCCTATGCAAGTGACTAGTTAAACCTTATTTGAAACACTTGTTTCTCCCTTCTTCATAAAACTCTCGATGTACCTACCCTCAGAATCTACAAAGAGGATATGATGGAGCAAACTAATCCACACCAGCCTGAGATCAGGCACCCTTTGCCCTATACCCACTATAATGCTAAGAATGATGATTACCTAATGACTTTGGATAAGGGGTATTAGTTGTTGAATAGGAACCAAAACTCTCCCACTTCTTCTTAGATAACTTTCCCTATCTCTACCACCTTACTGTTGACCTCTGCCTTGATCAAAAAATCTAAACTTTTATGTTTTCTCTCCCCAATTTCATCATGCTTCATCTTATGTTCTTCAACTTGCATCATATACATAACTAATCTTGAGATGTCCATGTCTTTACTTAGCAACAAGGCTTACTCTCTATAATCTAATCACTAGAAAACCTATAAGCAAACTTTCTCATTCTAGCCCTTATGCTAGACACTAATTCGGGAGAAAATGGGATAAAAGATGGAATTTTAAGGCACACTTCTTGACCATCATCCTACCTTGCTTCAGATTAACAAACTCTTCTACTTTTACCTCCCTCAATGCGTGATGAAAAAATAGTCCAGAAAAGCTCTAGAGAATTCATCCCATAGAGTAGATTCGGTATTATCTCCCCTAGATTGTTCTCATTTTTATACCATTTTTATGTTACATCTTTCAATTGATAGGTATCAAAATCCACACCCTCCATATTGGTAGCATTCATAACACAGAAGATCTCTATCTTATTAATAAAACCTTGAGGATGCGTCTTAACCTTAACACATGTGAACATAGTAGGGCTCAACCTCATAAACTATCCAACCTTTATGGCCTTAGAAGATGGAGTAATAGAAGCAACACGCTCATACTGAGAAGCTATCAGCTGAGCCAACATATGAATAGACTGATAAAATTTTGTGTTAGTCACATTAGCCTAAGAAGCTCGAGGAGGAATAGAGGGGACCGATGGAACTCCAAGAGGGAAATCAGGAACTGGACCCTTAGACAAGGTTTGTACCTCATAAGAAAGGTGTGTCCCATCATCATTATCCTCAAGTGGGACATTGGAGTTTCCATGATCTTTAAATCGTCTTGAAGGCATAATCTAAAAATTGAACAAATGGGAATTAGAGAGACTCAAGACCATAGACTCTAAAGCTTGAAACAAAACAACAAGAAAGGGTAACATTCCTAATTATCTCATAGCCTCTTCCAAATAAGTGTGGAGCATTACATACCTATAAAAGAGACACTATTTGACATGGCTTTGTCAAACACCCAATGAGACCAAACCTGGGCTCTGATACCACCTTTGTCACGACCCTAACCAGCGCCTAACTATGACAGAAATCTCATATACCATGTGACCAAAGATCACCCCTTATACCTAACCAAACTAAACACACCACACCCCAAAGTAGGTTAAATTTTGAGCATATTACAAAAAAAGAGAATATAAATTTTAAGATATTAAAATAAGTCTACAACCATAAAAAACCAATTCTATTAATACCAATATCGACACAACCAATGCGAATAGTAGTCTGACAAAGGCTCCAATCAAAACCAAAGAATATCTAGTCGGGACATGCCCCCAACAATATCGAAAAACTACTTTTAAGGGAATAGTAAAAATATAAGGAAACAATAATCATGAAATGGCATCTTAAAAATTATGGAAGCTCACCTCTTTAATCTACCTCACTAGATGATCCCAAATCCATGTCACTGAGTTGAAGAAGTAGAAGTATGACCAGTTCCTACATCACAAGGGGATACATCATCTAATGATGGTTACAAGGGTGAATGCTAGCATGAAACACGGGAATAAGGATAACATAATAATATGATCAACAGTTTAAAAACATTCAAAGCCAGTGCACATAATCAATGCATAAACATATATATTAATATATATATATATACTATATATATATATATTATATATATATATATATTATATATATATATATATTATATATATATATATCATGATGGTATAGGGAACAAGGCTTACCAGGATTTTAAAAACTTTACCTTGGATTATGTAATTCAACTATCATAAAATAGTATGCACGAGCTATATGGGCCCCAACTCTCACCCCCTTGTCAGGCCCTAGTGCTTGAAACCACACAAACTGGGGAATAATCTCATATATATGCATATAGGGGACTTGAAACCTCCAACATATACCAAGGTGACTTAAGTACCCAATCATATAATGATTTATGAGGGACTTGAACCTCTATAATTATGCAATAATAATAAGGAGGACTCAAACCTCCCTGCTCACTTTGACCCCTGAATTGGTGTTTCCAATATTGGTCGCTCGGACCTCTACATTCATGGCACAGCTTCACAACCCTTATTAAAGCCTAATTAAAATAATTATAAGACATTTCCATTCAATGAACGACATTACACCTTTAGGCATACATTGTTGGTATCGTCATACCAACAACACTTGCAAGGAAACTCATCATGCTAGAGCAATTTCATTTAACTTGAGAAGGAGAACTCCCTTTGTTTATTAATACACATTGGGTTACACTGACTCCCTTTGTCATTAAACCATTCCACTGGATTTCAAATACTTCTTGATAACATTAAATCGTTTAAGAGGAGTCAAATTTTACAAATTCCCACAGTTCTCATCACTAAAAACAATTTCACATTATGGGTTGGGGTTAACCACTTCAAAGCCATAAGTTTGGGAAAATCACAATTACCAAGTTTATTCATAATATTCATGCACCTACTAGTTCAAAACTATATTAAATGAGTGAAAATCATATATAAAAACCATGAGAATTGTATTCAATTCACAAAAAAATTTAAAACTCCCAACCTTGGTTTTCAAAACCAAATAATGATTTTATGAACAATATTTTAAATCATGTGCCTTAGCAAACTTAACAATGAGGGAAGTATAATATGCATAAAAAAGTATGATGTACAGAGAGAAACCACCCTTGGAATCCCTAATTTATCATCCTCTTAAAACCCTAGCCTTAACTTTAGTGGAGATTTTGAGAGAGAATTTGGGACTGTTTACTCCGTTAAAATGTTTAATGAATGCCCCAAAAGTTTTTTATAGACGTGTGATCTAAATGGTTTTGAGTGGGAAATGTGTAAAGTGCCCAAAGCATAAAAGTTGGAAAAACATCGTTTGCTTATGAGTCAACCCCTTTACTTATACCGACACCTTATGATTCGTGACCATGAGTCATAACCAGGATAGTCTCTAGGACTCCAAATATTGTTATTCTTAAGACTCAACTCACCAACCTATTACATGACCCTACGACTTATAGGTTCCTACTCATGAGCAATACAATGCCTAAAGAGATTAAAAATTAGACATCCTATGATTTAAACCTATGACTCATGACTTATCCTTATGACTCATAGTGAGCCACTCGTATTCAGAGTAGAACCAAGCCTCAAACTTACTATTTTTGGTATGACTCAACCCATTGAGTCATCAAGACACCCTACGACTCCAGGTATCTAGTCGAATCTAAGTCAGTGAGACAAAAGCTCAAGAAATTTTTATGGGCTAAAATTTAAGGTATTTCACAGAGCCAACTACAATACCTAGTGCCCAAACTAAGGGCCCAACAGTTTCCATAGATCCTGGTAATTCACATGGAGGAGAAATGGGTATTGGTGTTGATATAGAGATATGGGAGTAGACAGAGGCTCCAAATTTAAGTTTGTAGGGTTAGGGGACACTAGCAACATCTTCATCAGCCTCGGCTTCGACCTCAGAACCGGTTGACATATATTTAGAGAATACTCGCCCATCTAGTACAGTTCCTACTACAGGTATGATCACTATATCAAGAGAGTTCTTGTAGAGCTTAGTAGATATATAATGGGACACTAATACTCAATTGAGAATTTTTTAGACTGAGATGACTACCCACTACGAGAAGACAAGATTATGGGTTCAGACCTAATTTGAGAAGGCAGGGGCCAGATAGAGGCCATACAGAGAGCTGCATTATTTGGTTCATGTGATGACTTTCAGGCACGTCTTGATGATTTTGAGAGATAATTTAAAACCTGATTTACAAAAATAGAGGTGTCAGATCTAGCCTAGATTAGGGGGACTTTAATAAATTACGAGCAGAGATATTCTCTCTCACAAAGAGTTGTGTAGCATCCACTCCCTTACTTATACCCTAACTATTCCATATATTATCTCCACGCATATAGATATTGGTTCATTTCATCACAGATAATATTGATATGGTCCCAATAGTTAGGTCCAAGAGAGGTCGCATAGGAGAATTGTAGGATCCTAATATGACATATGACCAAGCAGTTACAAATTCCAAACATGATTTAATGGAGACTGCAATTATTGACAAATAGAGGCATAATGAGCTAGTAGTAAGTGCATCATCTAGTAGTGCATCACATCCACCACCGCCTCCACCAGCTGATATGCCCCTGTCTGGGAGATGCTCATGACACAGGCACCTAGTCCATCCCAAGATGTTCTCACATCCTTTTTTTATATTATTTTAGCACATTAAGGATAGTGTATATTTTATTAGTTAGGGGTGGGATATACCACAACTGCTGTGACTTTTTATTGCAGTACATCTTTTCCTGTCGGTCATGGTATAGTTGTAGAACTAGAAAATATGAGATAAATTATGCCGCATTATGTTTTGTTTCATATTGTGATGTGTTTTTGTATAATTAGGGGATTTTTAAGTATTTAGGGCAGTAGTTATGTTTTTCATTGATTTTTGAGAAAAATGATACCTTTCAAAAATTGTGTTTTAGAATTATGTAAATGTATATATGGGTGGACATTGTGGATCTCATTATGGAAGTAGAATTAGGGACATGACAATCACTTGCTAATAATTGCATAAACTATATAGGTAGTAGTTGGTAATATTGACTCTGTACCATTTGTGTGTAAGATGCTACTTAGTTCCCTTTGTGTGTTGAATTCAAAAATTTCCAATTTAGTCTTGCTTAGGTTGAAGGATAGTTAGTTAGGAAAGGTTCATTAGACGTTTTTTATTTTTTTTACTTTTAGCCTAATTGACCTTCCATGTGTGAATTATATCCCTTGATCCCTATTTTAAGCCTTATAGCCTTTTTTTATTATTTCACCTATTCACTTTTCCATTTAGATTACAGTGAACCTTTTTTGGCCCTAATCCTCCTTGGACATGGTACACCTCAACTTAGGTAAATCGCCTAAGTTGGGAGTGGCCATCATTGGGGTGCATAGTGTAAAGTGGGTATGTAGAAGGGTAAAATAATAGAAAAAGTTAGTAGGTATGGGTGTGGTGATAAAAAAAAAGATAAACAAAAAGAAAATAAAAAATGTGAAAAAGTTAAAATGAAACAATAAAAGACCACACTCAACCTGAATGTGCAATAAAGAATAAAAAGGGAGATATAAGAGTGGAATAAAAAAAGAAACTGGCTAGTGAGTGAAACCCCAAGGTTAGTGTACTGCACAGGAGGTTTAGTTAGTTGATATGTACATATGTACTATACCAGCCTCTCAAAATACATTATAAGCAGAGAAAAGTCCTATAGTGATCCTAACTTGACTGTTTGAAAACTATGGTAAAGAAAATGATAGCAAGCCAATGGTATTTGATGAACATTGATTTGAATATTTCTTTTGAGTGTGAGTGTCTCATTACTATTACTGCAAAAACATGCATTATTTCTTATGAGTGAGTTGGGACATCTTTGTTGTGAGGGCACATGAGTCATATTGCAAGTTATTTTCTTGTTATATGTAGTGTAAATTGTATGTATGCTTGGTTTTCTATTGCTAATATAATTCCATACCTTGATCCCATTGTGTCACATTGTTGTGCTTCGTTCTCATACTAAGTTTCTTTTGAAAAGTAAGATTAGAGGGGATATTGTGCTTTGAGTTTCAAGTATTGATTGACTTCCCTGAATAGCTTAGATTCTCCTAGTTAAGTGTCGTTGTTGGTTTGTTGTGTTTTATTACGCAAAGAAATGCAAAATTTCTAAGTTGAGGGTGTTGACGTGCTCTAGAAATATAGCACTTTCGATGCTTAAAACTATGAAAATATGTAAGTTTTTGAGGTTGCTTTGTTAGATATGATGTATTTTGGGTATGTTTTTGCAGGAAATCATATTTTAGATGTGAAGTACATAAAAAATATGAAAGAAGGTGTTCTTGGCTACTTATTAGAGAAATGATGGATGTTTAGGACACTTTTTAGCTTGTTCATGATCAAAGAATGTGCAAGAATTGAAGATGAGCTGAAAACATAAAGGGTGAAATCCTTCTTCTCATTCAAAAGACTATAGAAGGTACATAACTTATCGATTCTGCATGCAAGGTATCAAACTGGTTCAACATAGCATGATAATCCTATAGAGTTAAGAAGCATGGGGGAACAGAATCCTACTATTCACTCAAGACTGATTTTAACCTTAGTTGATACTGGTCACTTATTTGCCCTTGATGTTCAAAACCATTTATTTACTTTTCTAGTTCCACGCATTGATTACAACAACTGAGAGACATGATTTTACGTATTCCCTTTTGATTCAACCCTAAACTTTCTTAGTTTACTATATTTGGTAGTGACCATATCATTTTCTGAGAATAGGTGTATTTTGGACGTCACCATATAGTCCTAGCCATAGCTCCAAGTTCTTGTATAGACTTACAAGTTTGGTAACAAATAGGAATTTTTGTAGGAATTCTTGAAGTCAAAATCACCAAAATTAACAAGTTCAGATAGTGGAGATGATTCTCAGAGCTTTCTGGATGGTACACTTAAGCCACTACACGTGCTAGGATGTTCTAGTGAGAGAGCTGTGGAGTTTTCATCATACAAATTGGAGGACATGGCCAACACATGGTATGATACACTATTCCTAGTAATGCCTACTAGAGCAGCACCACTTACATGGGATGATTTTAGTAAGTATTTCACAGATAACTTTCTTCTTGATAGACAAAAGCAAAATTATACAAATCAGTTTTAGAAATTATACACTACAAAAAAAGCAGCATTTAGCAACGGATTTGTTGCAATAAGTACTTTTCCATCGCTAATTAACGATGGAATTGCAACAAAATAGAACTTTTGTTGCTAAATAATTGAAAATAAAAATTAGTAGCCGAATTAGTGAAGAATTAGAGACAAAAAGTAAAATATGTTGCTATATTTTGGCGGTAAATATTGGCGCCTTTATTTTGGTGACAAAATTAGCGATATAAAAGGGGGGGAAATTTTGACATGGCGGAGACGGAAATAGCAATGAAATTATTGTCACTGGAATTATTTTACCATTTTAAAAAGTATATTAGGAATATTTTAATAAATAATTAGCAACGGATAAAATATCCGTTGCGGAATCCGTCACCCTACCAATTAAATATATGGGCAAAATTTTTTATTTCGCCTAGTTCCAACACATAGTACCCTCTGCCTCTTTCCAAAATAGGCTACATTTCTCTTTTCTCTCAACTGAGAAAAGGAATCGCTCAATATCAATCAATAAGGGAATCAATCGCTTAATTTTAAATCTAAATTACAGGTACGATTCAAAATCTTGTAATGTGAGTTATTTTTTCTCTTTCAATTTCTTAATTTCTAAGTTAGAAATCACTTGAAAATGATAGGTTTAGGGTTGTTTGAGATGTTTCACTTAGAGTTGTTTGATTATTGTGTTAAAAAGTTCGATAAATAGTTATTTACTTGAAATGGGAACCAGATTTTTTCTCAGAATTTCTGTTTGTTGGGTTTTTGATATTTTCTATTGCATGTTTATTAATCTAAAATTTCTTCAACAGAATTTCTGTTTGTGTGATTTAATTTTCACTTTTTTGTGTACACTGATTATGTTAGGTTCTATTTGTGGGTTGTTTGAGCTCTTTCACTTATGGTTCTTCGATTATTGTGTTAAAAAGTTCTGTTAGTGGTTATTTAATCGAAATAGGAACAATATTTTTCCTAATAATTTCTATTTGTGGGGTTTTTATATTTTCTGTTGCATGTTCATTAATCTCAAACTTCTTCAACAAAATTTCTATTTATGTGGTTTAATTTTCACTTTTTTGTGTACAATGTTTATGTCAGGTTGTACTTAGTGTGTTGCATGTTCAAAAAAGTATGTTGTTGTTTTCCTTAATCTTATGGTGATGTTATGCTTTGGATTTTCAGAGAGATCCACTAAGGATAGCAGCAAGTGCCAGAAAGTGAGCTAGCAGTTATCTGGAACTATAACATTCTCCCTTTTAAATGATTTTTTATCAGTTTTTCATATGTTTCTGTGTTGCCATTTTTGTTCTTGAGTATTCGTTAAACTGTCTCTATTTTCTTTTGCTTACCTATTGCTTGAAAAGGAGCAACCATGAACATTCTGATGCCTTAATATTCTACATTTAATTGAGGATTTGTTTTTAATCTGATTCACCATTCAAATAAAATCAATTCATTTATTCTAAACTTTTGTGATATAACTTTGTGTTACAGTTATAAACTTTATTTGTTTTTTTGCCAAAAAAGTTGAAACTTATTTTTTGGTTTTGTTTAATGTTCTGATTTTAGGTATATATTTTGCTGAAATTTGATGTTCTAATCTTGTTGTCAGGAGCTTTTGCCTCATGCCTTATGATTGCAAACATAAAAGTTTCTGTTTTGTTTGTAATTAAAATTTTTGCTAACCCTTATTAAGAAGGACAATGAATGATATATTTTGATTGTGATTTCTTGTTTATTTAGCAAAAAATGACTGATATATTCTATTTCCTTGTAAAAATCGAAAGAAATATTCTAGTTTGTTAAGATATTTAATTTTTCTTCTCTTTAGTAATAATCTTGGATGTATGAATTAATAAAAAATAAAACTCTAATTATGTTTTTATATCGATATTTATAGGAATATGAATAATATAGGGCGTGGATGGATGTATAATAGGCTGGATGGTCGGGGCGCTATAAACTCTAGATTCATTACTGGTGTGAATAACTTTATCCAGCTTGCATGTTCTCAACAAAAAGGCATGAGTGGTAACAACATTAAATGTCCATGTAAAAAATGTCGCAACATTAAATACAAGGATGTTGAAACTATTAGATATCACCTTCTTTATTATGGATTTGTTAAGGACTATGTTGTTTGGAAACATCAAGGGAAAAAAGATGTGATTGGTGAGATTTCTTTCGGAAATAATTTGATCAATGGTGCTCAACTTAAATTGGGATATGATAATCCATATCGACAAATGATTTTAGATGTTGTTGGTCCCAACTTTAACCATGGTTCGAGTTGTCAACCTTACAACAATATTGAATCCGGTTCATCTCATCCGTATGAACTTTTAATTGTGGAGGAAAATGAAACTTTGATAGAGGAGGAGCCTAATTTAGAGTACCAAAATTTTTATGAATTGTTGCATTTTGCTAATGCAAAATTGTATCCTTGTTCTTCCCTCTCTCAACTAGTAGTAATCTCTCAAATGTTAAATATTAAGATGGAGAATACTATGTCATAGAGGGGTTTTAACTAAATGATGCAATTGTTTAAAGAGGCTTTATCGGAAGATAACGTACTAGTTTATAGTTATTATCAGACTAATAAGCTAATGTGTAGCTTAGGTTTACCAGTTGAAAAGATTGACTGTTGTGAATCGAGATGTATGTTGTATTAGGAAGACCATGAACATCTTACCTCTTGTAAATTTTGTGGAAAAGAGAGGTATAAGCGTCGAGTTGGCTCTCGTAAGGGAAAATTGGTCCCTTACAAAAGGATGTATTATTTTCCTTTGATTCCTAGATTGAAGAGATTATATGCATCCCATACTACAGTTGCTGACATGAGATGGCATCATAAACATATAAAAAAAAGATGGAGTAATGCATCATCCATCAGACTCTAAAGCTTGGAAGAACTATAATGAAAGTCATCTTTTTTTTGCTAATGAACTAAGAAATGTAAGGTTGGGGTTATGTACTGATGGTTTCCGACCATTCAGTCAATCTAGGAGCAAAATATTCTTCATGGCCAGTAATTGTCACTCCATACAATTTACCTCCATGGATGTGAATGAAAGAGGCTTATATGTTCTTAACTGTCATTATTCCAAGGCCAAACAATTACAAACATAAAATTGATATTTATCTGTAGCCTCTAATAAAGGAATTGACCTTGTTGTGGATGACAGGTGTAGAAGCATTTGAAATATCCAAAAAATAAAATTTTCAATTGAGGGCAGCTTTGGTGTGTACAATCAGTGACTTTCCAGCATATTTTATGTTATCAAGATAAAGTATTGTATGTATGTTTTCTTGTCCTTATTGTATGGAGGAAACACAATCCTTTAGATTACAACCAGGTCAAAAAACATCATGGTTTGATTGTCACAGAATGTTCCTTGACCAACATCATCTATTTAGGAGAGATCATAAGAACTTTCTCAAAGGTTAGACTGTCAAAAGATCACCACCACCATACAGAATCAGAGAAGAGATATTGAAGCAAATTTGTGATTTATGGGTAAGAAAAATAAAAGAGTTAGATGTAGAAGAAGTTAATTAGAGAATATGTAGTTCTTGTGGATGGAAAAAGCAAAGCATCTTTTGGGATTTAGCTTATTGGTGTTCTAACATGATTCGACATAACCTCGATGTCATTCATATTAAGAAAAACTTCTTTGATAATGTATTTAATGAAGTCCTCGATATTGATAAGAAAACCAAAGACAATCTACAAGCTCGTCTAGATATGGTCAATTACTGTGATCGACCTCAGTTGGCAAAGGATGCTTATGGAAAATATCCTAAATCTATATATATAATAGATAAGGAAGCAAGCACTATCTTGTTCAATTGGGTGAAAGTATTAAAATTACTAGAGGGTATGTTTCAAATTTTGGTAGATGTCTAGACATAACTGCAAAAAGGTTATTTGCCATGAAAAGTCATTATTGTCATATGTTCATGTAACGATTGATGCCTATTTCTTTTAGTGAACTACTTCTAGGTAATGTATGGTAGGCACTTATAAAATTGAGCTTATTTTTTAAAGATCTCACATTGATTACTCTCCGAGTGGATGACATGGAGAGATTACAGGGAGATATTCCGCAAATCTTGTGCAAGTTAGAATGTATATTTCCTCCTGGGTTCTTTAACTCAATGGAACATCTGCCAGTGCACCTACCATGTGAAGCAAAGATTGTTGGACCTGTACAATATCGATGGATGTATCCTTTTGAAAGGTAATGCAAATATTCATGTTGATCTTGTGACAATTATATTTTTATTAACTTTTCAAATATGATGGTTTATCCATTTTTCTATTTAGGTATCTTGGAACTCTTAAAGGAATAATTTGGAATAAAGAAAGTTTTTAGGGTTCCATATGTCAAGCATACTTTATGACAGAATCAACACTATTATTTTCTCATTATTTTGAACCACATGTCATGACATGCAATCATATTATGGGTCATAATGATAATGGTGGTATTGTGGAAGATATTGAAGGAAATTTATTAATATTCACCCATCTCGGTTGATTATGGGGAGAATAAAAAAAGAGGAATCTAACTCTTAAAGAAATCAAGGTTGCCCAAACTTTCATTTTGCTAAATTGTGAAGAGGTTGACACATTTGTGAGGTAACAAAAGTTAGTTGTATCAACTTAATTTTATAAGAATATTCAAAGATCATGACTTGAAATTGAACTTGTGTTCTTTAAATGAAGTATGTTTGTGAAATGTTTGCAACAAGAATTTCCAAATGTCTCTCAAGATCAAATAAATTAGAGTCTTGAAGCAAATTTCTCTATATGGTTCAAGGAATCTGTAGCTTCAAAAATTTATATCTTCTATACAATTATGCACTTAAATTGAACTAAATTTTATAATCTTCTAAATAGGTCCAACTCAATCATATTAAGAATGAATTCCTACGTAGTCTTGTTTGTGGACCATTGATGGGCGCTACATCTCATTTAGTGTATTTTGTTAACAGATTAAAGTTTCATATAGATTTTTATGGTAGCGCAAGATCAGTAATGAACAGTGGAGTTTGTATCTCAAATCCAAATTTTGGTAATTTCTATAGGCGGATAAAAGAGATTATAAAAGTGGAATACCATGAAGTACTTTAAAGCGAACTGTACTATTCAAATATGAATGGTTTGACCAAACTATGGATGTTGGTGTTAAAAAGCATAATCAGTATAAATTGGTTGATATTAACCATCGTTACAGATATAAAAAATATGATACTTTTAGTCGGGCAATGCAAGCAACTCAAGTGTGTTATCTGTCTTATCCTAGCAAGAAAAAGACAAGAATGATTGGGTAGCTATATTGAAGATCAAACCTTGAAATGTTGTTGAATTACCCGATGAGGAAATTAAGACATCTGTAGAACTGAATATTCCATTTTAAGTTGAAAAAGTTCAAGTCTATGAGATAGACATGAAAGTTGCCATGGATGAAAGTATACACTTACATGATCCAAATAGTGGCTTAATTGAAATGGATGAATTCATAGATGATGGTTTATTGCAAGAGCATCATGAGATCCAAGAGGATACTACAGAAGCAGAGTATGAAACTTAGAAAACTAAAGATGATGAAGATAAAGATTTTGAAGACAGATAGTGATTAGCGCTTGATAAAAAAACATGCTATTGTATCCTAATTTTATTTTGTAAGCAATAATTTTGTCAAACTAGTATCATTTTCTTTATCTCTACTCATTGTTTACTCAAAACTTATTGTTGTAACTGGTTTTAGGCTCTATTTCTCAATTTTCGACTCTTTTATCTCTCATCCATGTTTTTAGGCTACAACTGTGCTTTCTTTTTGCTTACAAGTTTTCTGTAAATATGTAAAAATTGATATTCAAATATAGATTATCTACCATCTCTGATCCCCCCCCCCTCTTTGTTGTTTGAGTATCCTGTAATTAGATAGGATTATATTTATTGTAGATTTGACTGGTCTAAAAAGAGAAAGATGAGATTTTCTTTTTTGGATCAAATTTGTGCGTTTAAATTTTTTGATACCTTATCTACATATTGTTGTTTGGTTCTCTTGGTATTATTGAGTTTGCATCTTATTTCCATTTAACTAATATAGTTTTTTTATAGATATGCCTAGAGGTAGAGGTAGAGGTTGTGGAAGAATAGGTCATATAGGTAAGTCTGCAGTTAGGAGTAATCCTGATGCTACTGCAAACATACCTACTATTCCCACTCCTACTATTGTTAGTCCTCAAGCTAGTATTAGTCTTCAAGCTCATGGCATAGGTGGTCAAAATGATATAAATCAAGTTCAGCCATTAATTCCTAAAATTACATCAATAGTTCAAACTTCTGGTGATGGTAGTAACCCTACAAAACTTGAATTATCTCCCACTACTCTAAATCGGATCAACACAATAGTTGAAGGTACATCTACTCTAAGGAACCAAATAGGCGAAGGTATTAACCAATCGACTTTATCCTTAAAAATAGATGAATATAATCAACTTGTGGTCTTTTTTCTTTCTATGTATATATATATGTTTTAGTTTTTTCTGGTTGATGATCTATTGTTGGTTTTTTATTTGAGAGGATTTCTTGTGGACAGAATTATAATGAGAGTATTTTGTAGCATTTAGGTGGTTCTATTGGTGGTTCTTAATTTGTTGGTGGTTTTTGTTATGAGTATTTTGGTGGTTTTGTTGGTGGTTATTATTATGCTGGTGGTTCTTGATCTATTGTTAGTTCTTGATTTGAGCATGTTGGTGGGTCTATAGCATTTTGTAGCATTTTGGTGGTTTTGTAGGTGGTTCTTTTGTGAGTATTTTGGTGGTTCTGCTCGTGATTTTTGTTCTGTTGGTGGTTCTTGATTTGTTGATGGTTCTTGATTTAAGAGAAGTTCTTGTGGACAGAATTACAATGGGAGTGTTTTGTAGTATTTTGGTAGTTCTGTTGGTAGCTCTTAATATGTTAGTGGTTCTTGTTGTGAGTATTTTGGTGGTTCTGTTGGTGGTTCTTATTATGTTGGTGGTTCTTGATCTGTTGTTGGTTCTTGTTGTGAGTATTTCAATGTTAAATAGGATTCCAGAATTACGGTGAGGTATGTTATTATGAGGCATTTTGTAGGATTCCAGTGTTACATAGGATTCCAAAATTACAATGTTGTATGTTGTTGTGAGTTCTTGTGCATAATTCGCATCTTATTTCCACTTTAACATGTACAATTTTTTTAATAGATAAGACTTGAGGTAGATGTACAGGTTGAGGAAGCATAGGGCATGTGGTAAGTCAATAACTAGGAGTAATATTCCTGTTCTTACTGCAAACATGCCTACTATTCCCAGTCCTACTGTTATTCCTCAAGAAGCTGGTGGCATAGGTGGTCCAACTTCTAATCATGGTAGTAACCCTACAGCACCTAAATCATCTCTCATTACTCCAAATCAGAGCAACCCAATAGTTGTAGGTATGTCTTTACAAACCAACAAAGTAGGTGAGGACGTATCTCGTAGCAACACAAATGGAGAAGGTAATTCCAGTAGGAGCCATATGCGGACCCTTGTTAGTATAACCTCTGTAGGGTTAATCAATTTTTCTATTATTATTATTATATATTATGTTTTATTTATAATAGACCTCAAAATAATGTCGTCACATTGATACAAATTTCAACCTTCTAAACCATGCTCCAATGGCATACACGAGTCTTTCAAAAGTGAACTTGATCACAATGGAATCAATTGGAAAGGTGTCTCATGTGATATAAAAAATGGCTATTTTGGGGAATTAAAGGTATACATCTTCATCATATTTTAATTTTTAAAGTGTATTAACTTTTATAAATACAATATTAATGTGTTACTTTGGAAATTTATTTCAGAAACACTTCTATTGGGATTCTATAATTAGTGATGCTGCAGTAAAGAAACAGTGGCAGATTAAGGCAACAACTATGTATAGAAATTTCATTGCTAAAATCAAATAAAAAGGGATTAGGCAAGATTTTATACATGAAGATGTCTTGAAAAGATGGTAGCAACTATAGGCAGATCCTAAGTGTGTTGAAAATTCAAAAATAAATACGCAGAATCATTGTTGTGGCAAAAAAGTCGTTGCTATAACTCACATGGAAGGATCTATCTCAATTGAAGAGTACCTAAATAGATTTGTAAGTATATATTTCAAGTACTACCCCCCTAATTTCTTTCAATCAGAATCTGTTAGCTGGTTTCACAGTCTTTAATAGCTCTATAATGGTAGGAAATGTGATCAGCATTATAGCAAGGGCTACTATTTTATTGACATTGAGTTTGAAGTATATTTATCCTTGTGTGGTAGGTGTTTCTTTTCTCATGTGTTGCGTGTTAATCTTGTGGCTACTTCTCTCATGTATTGACGTTGAGTTTGAAGTAGATTTATCTCAATTGACATTGTGGCTGCTGATATAGTGACAACTTTTAAAAGAATCTCCTTGTATTAATTTTTTTTATGAAAATAATATGCAGGTGTTAGGATGAAATTTTCCTACTATTTTTATGAAAACAGTATGTATGCATTTCCCACATTTTTTGCCCATATGGAAATTTCCATACTATTTTTATGAAAATAGTAGTGATGCATTTCCCATATTATGCTATCCAGGCATATGCATTTCCCACATTGTCCCTCGTATGCAACC
Organism: Capsicum annuum; assembly: GCF_002878395.1. Taxonomy (NCBI): domain Eukaryota; kingdom Viridiplantae; phylum Streptophyta; class Magnoliopsida; order Solanales; family Solanaceae; genus Capsicum; species Capsicum annuum. Next base: position 60,213,775 of record NC_061122.1, read on the forward strand.
ATGTTGATTCCTTCCCTTTCTTTTAGCTATTGATGTTGTTGTATTAAAAGTTTAAAATAGTGAGTTACACTTTAATAAGTAAAATAAATGGTCCAACAGTTTCGTTATAGTACAATGCTCAACACTTCTATTTTACAGGCTGCTAAAATAGATTGAGATCCGACACCAAGTGAGTTACATTTGCATGTTCACAGACATGGTCATTATGGAAAATCTTTTGTTGATGAATGTTCCCGAATCGTCTATGTAAGACTAAATCTTAATGTAGTAGTTTACTTAATTATTATTTTTTTAGATTAATGTAGCTTTTGGTATCTAATCATTTTTAAGTACAATCCATTATAATTTCACTTCCTCTATTACAGGAAACTTATAAAGAAATATTATGAGAAAAAATATTTTCAGAATCTGGTATTGATAAAATTGAAGCATATTACCAAGCTGCCAGAGGAGAAAAGAAGCGAAGAGTATTTCGTCTTGGATCTAAAGCAAAAGGCTACTACGGGAAAACTCTTTCTGTTTCTTGTGAAAAGACTTCATCGTCAGCTTCTCATGAATCGGAATCAGCTGTAGATTTGGATTTGGATGTGTTTGTGAAGCGATTGATTCCCGCACTTAAAAATTAATTTATTCCTATTGTCATTGAGGAGGTACAAAGTTTGATTTCTTCATGATCAGTTGTGACACCTCGAGGTACTACTTTGGACAATTTTGATTCCTTAGATGATGATTGCAATCTTGATCTATTGATATCCCTTTGATGATCAGTGCATTGGTTTTTTATGGTCTATTTTGTTAAAATGTTTAAAATTGATCAACAATAATATACACTTAATGGATATGGGTTCTTTTAAGAATAGTTTGTAGATGTTTGGTACTATGGATGTTTTGGACATAATTGTATTTAGATTTTGCTATCTTTGGGATTGTGGATGATGTGGGTTCTTGTAAGAATAGTTGGTAAACGTTTGGTACTATGGATGTTTTGGACATAATTATGTGTTTAGATGTTGCTATGTTTGGTATTGTGGATGTTTAGATTTTGCTATCTATATATGTAGGTTCTTTTATATGAATGTTAGATATTTTAATAAGATTTTGCTATCTATATATGTGAGTTATTTTATATGAATGTTGGATATTTTAAGAATGTTATAATATGCTTTGGATATGATTCAATAGGGTGTATTTAAAATACAAGTTAAAAAGGTTTTGGAAGAAAATTAATGATGACATATTTAGCGATAAATTTCATCCTTGCCAAAGAAAAAACATTTGCAACGGATTGAGGAAAATTATCTTTTTTCAAAAAAAAATTGGGGACTAATTAATAAAATTTATAGCGACGGAATAGCAATAAAATATTTGGTCACGAAATAATCAAGATGTTGAAATACATTATGAAATTAGTAATGACATTTATAAATATAACAACGAAAATATTTGTTCCTATAAACGGCAATGGATATAGGTCGTCTCTATGACGTTGCAAAATTGACAATAGATTTTATTTTTTCCATTGCTAAAAGGTTAGCAACGAGCAAAATTGCAACGACATATATTTTGTCATTGATCCATCTCTAAATCGATATAGCGAAGGATATATGTTGATTAGCAACATATTTTGTCTATTGCGAAATGCTATATTTTTTGTAGTGATTATTCCAGACTCCAGATATAGACATATTGACTTATAATACAAAATTATTTAAGTTGGATAGATATACTATATACTTGGCATCCACAAAAGCAGCTCGAGTATAGAGGTTTGATAGTTTATTAGCTTGTCTCTATAATGCAGTAATCCCATATATAAAAGTCTTGACCTATTATGAGGCAATGGATCTTGCTAGAAAAATTAAGGACAAGGTCGTGTAGAGCAGGTAGCTTATGATATTCGTAAGAAGGCTAAGATAGGGGGATCCTTTAGTAGTGACTTTAGTGCAAATTGTATAGCATGGAATTAGGGAAAATAACAGGGCCATTAGACAAAGCCATATTTGATTTTGCAATTTGCATACAAGCCACCTCCTATATAGGGTACTTAGGGGTCTTCAGTTCTCACGAATATCATAGTTTTAGGAAGAAGTATGCCAATACTCCATTCTACCAGACTTACAACAAATCATATGTGGGCGAATATTTGTTTTAAATGGAGAGTGTTTTTGATAGGGTCGATTATGTCATCACATTAGCGATTCTCCTCAGCCTTTGAGAAATGATCTTAAAGGTTCTAGTCAATTAGCTACACCTATTCAGGATACGCGTAATACTATAGGTACTACAAATAGAGGTTGAGGTAGTAGAGATCGATTTTCTAGAAATCAGCTATAAGTAAATGTTGCTAGAGACCAATCAGAGACTTTGCACTTACTAGGTAGGAGGTTCAGGCCTCAAATAGAGTGGCTACATATATTCTTTTTGTCTCTTCATTTGATTCATATGCTTTGATTGATTCGGGTTCTACCCACTCTTATGTGTCCTCGTTCTTTGTTGTAAGATTTGATAGACATCCATAGATATAATATTGTCCTTTTTTTGTTGCTACTCTTGTTAGAGATTATTTGTTAGTTGAGTATGTGTATCATTATTGACAGATTATAGTGGAAGGTTGGGGAACCCTTTTTGACTTAATTTTACTTGATATGATTGACTTTGATGTGTTGATGGGCATTTATTGGTTATCTCTATACAATGCTACTGTAGATTGTCATGCAAAGATAGTTTAGTTTTAGATACCCAACAACTATTGAAAAAAGGTTGCATAGGTCTCATAGTTGTGATAAGTGATGTTAGAGAAGGAATATTTAGTTTAGATGAGCTACCTATTGTGAAGGAGTCTTCTGATGTATTTCTTGAGGAGCTATCAGGGTTACCTCCAATATGAGAGATAGACCTTGTTATTGATTTGGCACCTCATACTATACTAATATCTATACCCCATATAGTGTAGAACTAGTAGAGTTTAAGGAGCTCAAATAATAGGTTTTAGACTTGCTAGATAAGTGTTTTATCAAATCGAGTGTATTACCATGGGGTACACCAATCTTTTTCATAAAGAAGAAAGATAGGTCTTTAAGAATGTGCATTAACTATAGGCATCTAAACAAGGTAGCAATGAATAATAAGTATCCATTACCTCATCTAGAGAATCTGCTTAATTATTTACAAGGTGTTGTCCATTATTGAATGATTGATCTTTGGTCTGGTTATCATCAACATAGACTCACGGAGGAATTTTAACGCCTTAGATTTTTGGACCTTGAAAAATCTTGAGCTTTAGGCTCACTATCTTGGTCACGAATCATGGTGATGAGTTGTAAGTTGTAGTTACAGGTCATAGGAATTTAGTCATAGAAAAATAAGAAAATTAGTGGGAAGGTTCATCTCTGAGTATGAGTGGATCACTATAGGCTATGAGGATATGTCATGAGTCATAGATTCAAATCATAGAATATCTAGTGTTTAATTTATTTGGGTTCTATGTTGCTCATAACTAGACCTTGCCAGTTGTAAGATCTCATTAAGAGTGGGTGGGTAGAGTCATAAGGTGGGCAGTGTATGGGGGTCCTAGTCACTATCTTGTTTACATCTCATTGTCACGAGTCGTAATATGAGGTTACAATTTAAGGGGTTGACTTATAACCAAAGCCAACTTTTTCGACCTTTTAATTTGAGGGAATTCTGGCAATTTTCCCTCTTGCTCAACTTAAAACCCACATCTTATAAATTCTTTAGTGCATCAATAGCTATCATAAAAACATCTAATAACCTCTCTAAACACTCTCAAATCTTTAAGGGAAAGAACACTTAGGGTTTTCATCAAGCTAATTAATTAGGGATTATAAGGGTGATTTCTCTTCATACTTCCTGGTGTTTAAGGCAGTTACTTTCCTCTCATTGATAATTTTGTAAAAGAATGTGATTTAAAGTTTTTGTTCATGAGATATTGATGTTTGATTTTGAACTATGGGTTTAGGGTTTTTAATATAAATTGCTTACGTATTTCTTCCATGATTTTTATGAAGCTAGTGTGCTTAATTTGGTGGTTGGTAAATGCATTGGGGTGCATGGGAAATGTGGATGAAAATAAAGTTACAAAGGAATCCCTAAATCAAATTGTTTTGTATGGAAATTAGTAATAATCTTAACCCACTTGCATAATTTACTTTAGTATGTGCATTATCACTTCGCTTGACTTATTTCTTGAGACTAATGCTTGGTATAAGTGGTTTAATGGTTAAGGATGGTTTTTAAAATAGTGTGGGGTATATTAGAATCCCCCAAATTATTTTATTATGAAAACTTTTTGGGATACACGGGAATCCCCAAGTGACATTAATAATGGAGTCTGCGGGGTACGTATATGTAATAACCCGAGACTCTAACCAATAGTGCAACCATGACTCAATATCATAAGAACTAAATTATAGTGCTTTGGTTGTTTTCTGATCAAGGGTGATGTGTATTAAGGCCTCAAAGATGTCCTAGCGATTAGGTGAATCAAAACATTCCTTACCAATTGAATTCTTGGAAAGGATATTGCCATATTCAACTTCACATGAGCATATATCTCTTTATACTACGAATTATTGAGCTCATGACCTACCAAAACATATATAATTTAATTAGCTTTCCAACGATACTAATTTCACCCAAATCCGGTATCGGAGCCAAGAGTTATGCTCATTTTACTCCAGCATGTCAGGCTGGAAAACTGAGTGACGACATTTTGTGATAAGTTGTCACAAGTGTGACGACTTATCACCAATGTCATCAGGCTTAGGCAGATTTCCACCCCCAGTGATAACATTTTGTGATAAGTTGTCACAAGTGTGATGATTTATCACCAATGTAGTTGACCTTAAGCAGAAAATCATAAAATCTACCTTTTTGTGATGATATTTCATGACGATTTGTCACAAGTCTGATGACTTGTCATGAATGTCGTCAGCTACTTTTTTTAGCAATTAAAGGACATTTTTGCAAGGGTATTTTGGTCTTTTTCTATATTTTGGAGGCCCCTATATATATGAGAATTCCCATCTAAACCCTAATTTCTTCATTCTCTCTTCTAGTTCTCTTAAGAAATATATCTAGGGTTTTTATTTAAGGACATTAATCTCCCAAAAATCATCCATAAATCTTCAAGATTTCTTCAAGAATCAAGTTCCTCATAGTGTGGGCTTCGAGAATCATTTATTACAAGTGTGGATAGAGTCTCAAGCACTAGAATTCATCCAATTTCAAAGATTAAGGTATGTGGGGTTTTGAACAAGAGCAATTCTTTCGTTCTTGTGCCCAAAGCTTTGATTTCTATCATGGATTTATATGATTTTCCAAGTGGGTTTATACCCAAATTATTTCATCATGAGATTATGAGAATATAAATTGTTCAAGCTTTGTTACACATGATTATTTTGCTATTCCCAAGTTATGACTTGATATTTAATATTGTGAATTTCATATTTCTACCATGAGTTGATATTTCAAGTGCTTTCAAGAAATGTGTCAAGCTTTAAGCTTCCTTATGACAAACTGGATTATTGAGTATATTGATTCATGAGATTAAGTTATTACAATGAGTCTTGATATTTCCTCAAAGTTATTGATGTAGTCATGATTTAATGAATTGATATATTTTGATATTGAGAAAGATTGATTTGATTTGAGTCGAGTTAGGAATCCACAAATTGATTATAATTTAATAAATAAGAAAGAGATTTGATTTGGTTTTCATGATATACCCTTGTGACGTTTATAGTGGATTTTCTAACGCGTTCTGAGCTTGTGTCTGGGAGTAGTATTTAGCACCGAGCAGGAAATGTGGTATTTTCTTAAAACTACGTGTCACCATAGGATTGATATTGATAATTATGGGCCAGAGGCCGAGTATGAGATTATGATCACTAAATTTAGGTTGTACTCCCTAGCAAGAGTACGATGCTCCCACCAATGTGGGGTTCTCTACTTAGGAGGGCAAAACGTTGGACTCCATGTAGCTCACATGGTTTATGTCAGTTATAGAACCTCCCATGTCCATAAGAGTTGAGTTTCTTAAATTACCAAGTCACTCTGAGTCTTGAGTTGAAGAGTTGAGTTATTATGATGATTTTTTAGGTTTTTATCATATGATTTATTTACTATGAGATCATGAAAAGTATGTTTTAATCTAACTCAAGCCAAGTGAGCAATCATTGTACATATGCATATTTTTATGAAATTGATGATGATATTTGCATTATTGCATGCACCCCTACTTACTCAGTACATTCCAAAGTACTAACCCACATATATTTCTATAGGCTATATTTTCTCATAATGTAGGTTCAGGTACTCAGCCGCAGCTGTGTTACCGATATTTGAGTGCCTCAACTACGTTCCCTCAGTGGTGAGTCCTCATGGTTTGAGGATCATGTCTATATTTTTGGTGATATCATTCTGTTGTTATGGCTTTCAGTACTGTTTGAGTCAGTTGGGGGTTTGTCCCAATGGCTCCTTGATTTTGATGTATAGAGGCTTTGTCAGACTAGAGGGTTGGTATGTACAGACATTCAATATATTTTAGTTGTACAGTCTAGTATTATCCAGTATTTCTCTTGAACCCGATGTGGTATATCTCTTTGTTGTGCATGACTATTGTTAAATTTCATTCCTTGAGGTAGTATCTGACTTCGAGGGTTAGCTTTGGGCTATGTGTAGCCCTAAGCACCATGTGGCATCTCGGGATGAAATTTTGGGCATTACAGTGTGAATCCCTTAAGTTCTAGGTAATGACATTGCTTGCTAGCTATAGTCAGTATGATGATACCACTTAATAATGCCTTTATAATTAGCTCATAAAATTAGTGGTTCTGTTGTGTGTTAAATGTTTTAATTGGTCCATGAAAGCGGTTGTGATAGCTAGCTATGAAGGTGTGAGTATTAAGGACAAACACTGGAACTCATGTTTGCCGACATCAAGATTGGTCTTGATGACCATGTTTTTGTGGGGTCCAAGGGAATCCCCCAAACCTATAAACATAAATATGTATCATAGAGGGCGATGGGTACAAAGTAATTCTCGACCATCTATGATATCATTGGTTATTGCGGCTAACACGCATTGGTGCCCATTCATGGGGTAACACTATACCCATATAGCCGGTGGGTGGACTTATGACTATAAAGCTACCCAATCAAGGTTAAATTTTTCAAAGTTCATTCTAAACCTTGCTCCGTTCTCCGATATGGTATATACATATATATATGTATGAATTTGTATATGGTTATGTGCATTGATTTTACTTGGTTTTGGATTGATTGCAATACTTTATCTTTATCCTTGTGTTACATGCTAGAGTTCACCCTGCTAACCATCTTCGGATGTTGTATCTCTATGTGATGTAGAAATCAACCATATTTTCACTCCTCCTGCTCAGTGACATGGTTATTTAGGGGTAGCTTTTGATTTTGACTGAAGTGGTGAGCTTCTATACTCTAAAATGCCCTATTTCATACTATATATTTCTTTATGCATCGATTACTCCTTTTGGTTATAGGATTGGCTATGGTCGGTGGCATTATCGGGTGGATATTCTTTGATTTTGATTAGAGGCTTTGTCAGACTATTGTGGGCATGGGCGGTCTTAATATCGATGTTGGTATCGGTATTGGAATTGTCATTGGCATTGGTTGGTTATTTGGTTTTAAATGGTTAGTTATGGTTATAAAATTAGTATAATATTTTTAATTTGATATTCTTACATCTTGTTATATGTTTGGAATTCATCCGACATAGAGTGTATGGTGGTTGGTTGCTTGGTTATTGGGGGTGGTCTCTGGTTCTTGTTGGGCATGAGATACCCGTCACGGCTAGGCCCTTGTTTGGGTTGTGAAAAGAGGGTATCAGTGACTTAGTTCATGGTTAATTAGGTGTCAATAAATCTATGTTGAGTAGAGTCTCTTAGGTAGATGCTACGAGGTATGTAGGAATGTTTCTCTTTCTTTTGTTTTTCTTTCAGGCTGTAGAATCTATGGTCCTAAAATCTTCTCTATGTTAAGTTTTTTTTCCTTTCTGATCATGTTTTCCCAGTAATCTGAAGCTCATGGAAATTCCTCTATCTCACTCGAGGAAAATATTTATAGGACAAGCCCGGCTTATGAGGTCCAGACTTAGTCTAGGGGTCTAGTTCTTGATTGCCCTTCTTAAGTTCCATCGGTCCCCTCTAGTACTTCTCGAGCTCCTAAGGCTGATGTGAGAACTACTAAGTTTTTTAGTATATTCATATCCTGGCTTAGTTTGTAGCTTCTTAGTTTGAGCATGATGCTTCTGTTACTCTTATCTTTTGAGGCTACAAATGCCGTCCAGTTTATGGGGTTGATTCCTCCAACCTTTACTGGTTTTGAGGTTGAGGAGGATTCTCAAAATTTCTTCTATGAGATGTAAAAGTTCTTTGGTGAAATGTATGTCATTAATGTGGAGTGCGTGGAGTTGGCCGCTTACTAATTGAAAGATGTGGTGTATTAGTGGTTTGAGGAATGGGACCACTCAAGGGGTGAAGATCTTGAATCAACCCTGTGGGATGATTTTTCTAGTGCTTTTATGACTGCTTCTTTCCTTAAGAGATGAGAAAGATAAAGGCGGGACATTTAGTTAACTTAAACCAAGGCAAGATGTCAGTCAATGAGTATGCCATGAAGTTTCACCAATTATCTTGGTATGCTCTGGAGTTTGTATCTAGCATGAAGCCTAGAATAAGGAAGTTTTCTTTAAATTTTTCTCGATACTCGATTTTGAAGAGTAAGGTTTCCTTGTTAAACAAGGATATGGACATCTCTAAGTTGGTTGTGGATATGCAGTAGGTGAAGGAAGAGAATAAAAAGCAAACAAAGATAGCGGTGAGGCAAAGTAAGAAGTTTATCTTTTCTAATCAGGGTGGAGGTCAATAGTAGAGTGGAAGGGATGGTGAAAAGTGGTCCTAAAGGATGAAGGGCAATTTTGGGTCCTACTCGATGACTTGTGCTCCCTACCTAAAGCTATCTGGTGACAAGTGTTTTCAAGGTGGTGATAGTTTTATGATACAGGGTGCCCAATCTTAGTCTAGTGAGGCCCAATCAGCTCCATCATATCCTCCCTACAAATTTTATGGTCGGTTGCATAGAGGTTTCTATGATTAGGGAAGGAACATGATCTTAATATGTGGTCAACCAAGGTATAATCTTAGAAACTTTCCTATGGGTAAGGTTGATTCAGGGAAAAACAAGGTTCTTGTTGCCTCTTTATCAACTCCAACATAAAATAGTGACACATCTGGCTCTAAAACTGGTCGAAACTATTTTTATGGTCTCACTGCCAGATAGGAGTGCCAGGCATTATGTTGAAACTCTTTTCTTGTAACATGTATTGTTTACTTAATCTGGGTTCTACTCTTTCTTATATGACCCCATTTGTGGTTGTGCATTTTGGTATCTGTCCAGAGTGTATTTTGAATTACTTTTATATTTCTATCCTAGTGGGTAACTCTGTGGTGATTAGAAGAGTCTATTAGGGTTGTGTAGTATCTGCGGGTAGGAGAGATACTTTGGTAGATCTAGTATAGTTAGACAAAGTTAAGTTTGAATTCATATTAGGGATAGATTGGTTGTATGCGTGATATGATTCTCTAAACTATGGACCTGTAACTTCATCTTTAACTTCCTTATTGAGTGGGAACGTGGTTCTCTAGTGCCTAAGGGAAGATTTATATAATATTTAAGAGACCGAAGATTAATCTCCAAGTGGTGTCTTTATCATTAGGTCTAAGTTAATGATTCAAACTTAGAGAGTCCTTCTTTACAATACGGCCTAATGAATTCCCTAAGGTCTTTCCTGATGACCTTTCTGGTGTCCCTCCTAATAGGGAGATTGATTTTATAATTGATCTTATTCTAGACACTCATCCTATCTCTATCCTTCCTTATAAAATGGCTCAAGCTGAATTGAAAGAGTAAGGAGCATTTGAAAGACCTCTTAGACAAGGGTTTTATCCGTCCTAGTGTGTCTCCATGTAGTGTACTTGTTTGGTTCATATGTAAGAAGGATGGTTCCCTACAGATGTATACTGATTACCATCAGTTGAATAAGGTGATGATAAAGAATATGTACCCACCCCTAGAATTAATAATTTGCTTGATCAGTTTTAAGGTGCTAGATATTTCCTTTAGATTGAACTTAGGTAACGTTATCATCAGTTAAAGATTACAGAAGTGGACATCCCTAATACTGACTTCTGAATGCAATAAAGTCATTATTTATTCTTAATCATGTCTTTTTATTTGCCTAATTCCCCAACGGCATTCATAGACTTGATGAATAGGGTCTTCTATCAGTTTTGAGATTTGTTCGTTATCATGTCTATAGATGATCTACTTGTGTATTTCAAGAGAGTGGTGGTTCATGTAAATCACCTTTGTATCATATTGGAAACCTTGAAAGATCAGTATTTGTATGCTAAGTTCTTGAAGTTTGAGTTTCAGTTAAAATCTGTTACTTTTTGGGATATGCCATTTCTAGTGATGGGATCATGGTGGATCCGTAGAAAAGTGTTGTGGTTAAGAAGTGGCCTAGACCCATGGCTCCAACCAATATTTGGAGATTCTTGGTTTTAGCCGATTACTATACTAGATTTATAGAGAGTTTCTTAACTATTGCTACCCCATTAACTATGTTGACCTTGAAGAAGGAGAAGGTTTTATTGTCTAACGCTTGTGAGGGTTGTTTTTGAGAAGCTAAAAGATAAGTTGACTACAGCTCAAGTTTTGACTTTATCTGAAAGCACTGATGATTTTTTCGTCTATTTTGATGTGTCCCATGTGGGACTTAGTGGTTTGTTGATGTAGCATGGTAGGGTAGTGGCCTATGCTTCTAGGCATTTGAAAGCTTATGAGATGAATTACCCAACTCATGGCTTCGAGTTGTTGGCTGTGGTGTTCACATTGAATATCTAGCGTTACTATCTCTATGGAGTTCATGTGGATATCTTTTGTAATCATAAGAGCCTGTAATATGTGTCCATACTGAAAGGGCTTAATCTTAGGAAAAGGAGGTGTCTTGAGTTGCTAATGGACTACGACATGAGTCTCTATTATCACCCCGGTAAAGCTAACATAATTTTTGATACTCTTAGCAGGTTATCCATTGGAAGTCTAGCTCATATGGATGAGGATAAGTAGTGATTAGTGAAGTATATTCACCATTACTCTAACCTTGGGGTTCGTCTCTTGGACTCTGAAGATGATGGTGTGTTTGTGCATCAGGTGACATAGTCATCCCTTGCTATTAAGATAATAGAGAAGCAGGTATTGGATCCTATCTTGATAAAGATTAAAGGATATGTGGGTGAACCGAAGGTTGAAGATTTTGCAATTAGTGGTGATGGTATCTTGAGGTACAAAGATAGAATATGTGTTCCCGATATATATGGATTGCGAGAAAGGATCATGGTTGAGGCTTACGGGTCATGTTATACTATTTATCCTAGTTCGATGAAGATATATCTTTATCTTAAGGATATTTATTAGTCAATTAATATAAAGCAGGATGTGGACAATTTTGTGACTAAGTGCATTATGACCAAGTGAAGGTTGAGCACTTGAGGCTGGGTGGGTTATCTTAAGTGATTGAGTTACTTGTATGAAAATGGGAGGTAATCAATATGAACTTTGTTATCGGCCTTCCTCGGTCTCGGAATCAATTTGATTTAATTTGGATCATCGTGGATCGGATAACTAAGTCTGCTCACTTCTTGCTAGTGAGGACTAATTATTTGTCTAACGATTATGCCAAGTTGTTTCTGGGGGATATCGTGAAGTTGCATGGTACTCCAGTTTCTATTATTTTGAATCATGGTACACACTTTCTCATGTCACTATTGGTGAACATTTCAGAGATGTTTAGGAACTAATATGAGCCTTAGTATTATATTTCATCCGCAGACAGATGGGCAAGCGGTAAAGATGGTTTAGGTCTTAGAATACCTGCTTTGGGCTTGTGTGATTGACCAATGTGGTAGTTGGGCTGATCATTTCCCTCTCATAGAATTTGTATATAATAATAGTTATAACTCTAGCATGGGTATGGCTCTTTTTGAGGGATTGTATTGTAGGAGGTGTCGTTCTCCTATTGGGTGGTGTGTTGTTAGTGAAAATAAGTTGTTTGGTCCTGACATAGTTTACCAGGCCATAGAGAAAGTGAAGGTGATTCGGGGTAGGCTTAAGACTACCCAAAGTCGCCAAAAGTCCGATGTAGATATGAGGCATAGTGAGTTAGAGTTTGAGGTTGGTAATTGGGTGTTCTTAATTTTATCTCCCATGAAGGGAGTCATGCAGCTTGGAAAGAAGGGAAAGCATAGTCTTTGTTATGTTGGTCTGTTAGTCTTCTGCTCCGTTATCTGCTGAGCATGGACCATCAAGCTAGCCAAGTACATCTCCTTAATCAATATTGCGGTCCGACACTCCCTGACCATACTGTCGGATACACCAGACACAAACTTACTTATCTTAGATCTGCTATCTGCTACCACATGAGTAGCATACCTGGCTAACTGAGTAAACTTGAGGGAATACTCCTTCAGTCATGCTGCCATGCTTAAGGTTTATGAACTCTAACACCTTAGCTTTCCTCAACTCCAACGGGAAGAACCTATCTAGAAAGGCAGTAGCAAACTCTTCCCTTTCTATAAACCTTGCATCTGCGGGCCTATCTGCCTTCCACTGCTTAAACCATGTATGAGCCACATTCTACAACAGATAAGCTGCTAACTCATCACTCTCACTAGCAGTTACCCCATAATATTTGTTACCTTCTGTACCATGCCAAGGAATTCCTATGGGTCTTCAGACTTAGACCCTAAAAATGAAGGAGGGTTCACTCGGGTGAGTCCTAAATTCTAGCTGCAGCAGTATTGGCCACTGGGTTGGCCTGAACAGTAGCTAGGCGTTCATTTTGGGCTGTTATAGAATAAGCTAGAGTGGTGAAAGCTATTTTAAATTCTGCATGGGAGAAATGCTCATTCAGGGGATCTTTCATTACGGGTGGAGGTGCTAGCTGGTCTCCAGTTCTTCGTTCATTTGTCTTTTTGGGAGGCATGTTCTATAATCGAAAGGAAAAATTGGATTAGATAAAGTGTTTAACTTGAGTGCATGACTGCGGAAAGCTGATAACTGAATGCAAGGGTTCATATGCATGAACAGTAACTGACTGAATAATATAGAGTAACTGAATATTAATACAAAGATAAATGAAACCACTATAAATACTGAGTATGCAATACTGTGCATATACATGTATACTGGATCTTAGCCTTTACTAAAGCTGAGTACTGATTTTTGATACTGAGTAATGATATCTATGATTACTAATAACTAAAATACTGATACTGAGTGACTGTGTCTGATAGACCTAATTCTGTAGAACTGAACTGAGTTCTATACTGAGACTAAAACTGAGATTGTGGGAGGTAATTATCTAACCACCATGCCCCAAATAAGATAATTGGAGTCCAATCTATAACTCCGATTGGAAGGGTGTCAGTACCATGCCACGGGTAAAGACAAGATGAAGAGTCACCCTCATCTAGCAGGTGCCCTAAATAAGAATGGTGGTACCCTCAACTGGCAGGTAAAACGCCTTATCAACCCTCAACTGGTAGGTTGATGTCTTAACCTACGCTGGCTACGTAGTTCTGGAATGCAAGGACAGCTACTAAGGGTCATACCCTCTACTGGCAGGTGAGCCCCCATCCTTAGGTTCACTCGGTACTAAATCCTACTCCCAACTGAAGACACTGATTACTATACTGAGCTGAACTGGACTGATACTGACTTTCACTGAGTTCTTTAACTGACTGAGTTCACTGAGTTTTGTAATTGATTGAGTTCACTGAGTTATGCAACTGACTAAGTTCACTAATTGTGACATTACTGAGACTACTCTGTAACTGACAATGGCTCTAGGTAAACAGCTAGATTTTCGGGTATTAAATATTCCCAGGACTTGATAGCGTTAAAAATAAAGCATAGCATGATCATAAAAACATAATGATACTTGCTTGCTAACAATGCACTCATTTAGATATTATGTCAAACACTTGTATGGCATGAACTTGTATATGAACAGGACCACATAATAACATGTCATAAAATTCACTATCCAATGCACTTGAGCATTTTATTAAACACTTGGGGAGCATGATTATTTCATATATCAATAAACATATAATAATATCATTGCTACTACATTCAACTTGTAATTCAAGAGTTCAACATGAAGATCACATAATTCAATCCACAAACCAACTATTTTTCATGAGACTTGTAATTAATCATGGAATTAAATCCCCAATAATATCATAAACATAAATTCAATCTATTTCAAGTATGGAAAAAATAAATCTTAGATCTTGTATGTTTAAACAAGGGTTCTTGGATTTCATGGGTGAAAGGAACCCATGAATGAACACCTAACATACCTTAGAAGATTAATTCTTGAAGGTTCTTGGAGGATTTCTTGAGCTTTGTTCTTGATTTTTAAAGCTAGGGTTTTGCCCTTTTGAGAGAGAATGATTTAATTTGGGGGAAAATTAGGTGAATAATGATATAATCCAATTAGTGCTCTTTTAGGGATTAATTTCGTGTTTAGGACTAATTAGGTCCAATATCAAATTACCCCTAGGAATAATTAAAATTTTATCACTAAAGAGTCCCAATTTTGTCCTCTACCAAAATGGGACTGACACTATTTAAAAAGGGACGAATGTGAAATGGGCTTGTGGCACAATGCGGTGGTATCGCGTTGCCACACTAGAAATTGACAGTAGAGAAAATGGCACTTGGTGCAACGCGGTGGGATCGCAGTCCCTCACTAGAAAATGACAATTGTGAACTGGAACATTCGTGCAACACGCCATTATCATGGAGCTTTACTGGAAACGGACGAATGCTATTTGGCTGGTCTCCACAATACGGTGATGTGCCATTTGGTATACTATTTTGCAAAAACTACTATAACTTCTCACCTGGGTATCAGATTTGGGTGAATTTTATATCGTTGAAAAGCGGACTAAATTTCCTACGCAATAGTAATCTCTAAAATGAAAAATTCTAAATATTTTTAAAAATTTTATGAGGAATACTCATATACTGAGAGTTAAGCTGAGCTAGGGAAATATGGGGTATTACAATATCTCCCCCTTGAGAATATTCATCCTTGAATGAGACTAATTAAGCTAAGAAATGTTGATAGACTAAGTTTATATATACTGATCATGCATATCTAATGTATGAGTGCATGACTGAAACTACTGATAAGCTGAGTTTTTATACTGAACATGCATACCTGATGCATGAGTACATGGCTGAACTGATTCATGAATGCATGACTGTCATGAAGATGATATGCAATGATAATGAATACCAAATTTATAACTATAACTAAACATGGAACTAAGTCTAAGGAAGACTTTTACCTTAAGCTGAGTCTGAGTTTGCAGAGAAGAGGTGAGGATACTTGGTCTGTATATCTGCTTCTGTTTCCCAAGTAGCTCCCTCAATGGACTGATTTTGCCAAAGAACGTTGACTAAGGGAACTTATTTTTTCCTCAGTCTACGAATTTGATAATCAAGGATTTGGATTGGAACCTCTTCGAAAGAGAGAGCATTCTGAATATCTACGCCCTCTAAAGAAACTATGATTGCTGGGTCACCAATGCATTTCTTTAGCAAGGAGACATGGAATACTAGGTGCACTAAAGCTAGATCTGAAGGCAACTCAAGCTCGTAAGCTACCTTTTCGAAGTGGTTGAGAATTCTGTAAGGACCAACATACCGGGGACTGAGCTTTCCCTTCTTACTGAACCTCTTCACCCCCTTCATGGGAGAGATTTTCAAGAACAAAAAATCATCGATCCCAAACATGAGATCTTTCTTCCTCATATCTGCATACAATTACTATCGACTCTGGGCTTCCCTAAGCCTTTTTCTAATCAACTGAACCTTTTCTAAGGCATCAAATACTAAGTCAGGTCCTACTACTGTAGCCTAGCCAACTTCAAACCAACCAATTAGAGATCTATATCTCTTACCATAAAGAGCCTCAAACGAAGCCATCTGAATACTGAAATGATAGCTGTTATTATATTTAAATTCGATCGAAGGTAAGTGGTCATCCCTACTACCCTTAAAATCAACAACGCAGGCTCTTAACATATCTTCTAGAGTTTGAATGGTCCTTTCTGCTTGACCATCTGTCTAATGGTGGAAAGTTGTACTGAGATGAACTTGGGTATCAGACCTTTTAGAATGCTTTCCAAAAGTGAGAGGCAAACTGGGTACCTCTACCTGAGATGATAGACACTGGGACTCCATGTAACCTGACCAACTCTCTAATATAGAGTTTAGTGTAGTCCTTGGCTGAATAAGAAGTATGAACTGGAAAGAAATGAGCAGATTTAGTCATCCTGTCTATGATAACCCAAATCGAATCATGCTGATGGCAGGTACGAGGCAAACCCATCATAAAGTCCATGTTCACTTCTTCCCATTTTCTTGTGGGAATACTGAACTCCTACATGGACCTACTAGCCTTCTGGTGCTCAATCTTAACCTGCTGACACATAGAGCACTTAGATATAAACTCTGTAATGTCTCTCTTCATCCTACTCCACCAATAGATCTCCCACAAATTGCGGTACATCTTAGTGGCCTCTAGATGAATCAAATAACGCTCACCGTGCTCTTCTGTAAGAATTCTCTTCCTCAAGTTGTCTACAATTGGCACACATTATCGACCCTGGCAATTCAATACACTATCTTTCCCTTGGGAGAAAACCTCTACTTTTTTATCTCTAACTGACTCTTTCAACTGAACTAGACTGGGATCTCTATCCTGCTTTTCCTTTACTTCTAAAACTAAAGATGACTCTAAAGTATTCTGCACCCACACACTGCCCTCTATTGAATCGACTAAGCGGACACCTAGTCCGGCAAGCTGATGAACTTTCGAGCTAAATTCTTCTTATCATCCTTAACATAAGCAACACTACCCATAGACAATCTACTGAGAGCATCAGCCACTACATTGGTCTTGCCCAGATGGTACATAACACTCACGTCATAATCTTTCAATAATTCTAACTATCTTCTCTGAAGCAAATTCAAATCTTTCTAAGAAAACACATACTATAAGCTTTTGTGATCTGTGAACACATCAACATGCATCCCATAAAAATAATGCCTCAAAATCTTTAAGGCAAACACTACAGCTACTAACTCAAGATCATGGGTAGGGTAATTCTTTTTATGGGATTTAAGTTGTCTACAGGCATAGGCTATGACCTTACCTCTTTGTATGAGGATATAACCCAAACCTACTCTAGATGCATCATAGTACACAATAAACCCATCAGAATCATCTGGTATAGTCAAAACTGAGGCTGTAGTGAGTCGATTCTTTAACTCCTGAAAACTCCTCTCACAGGAATCTGACCACTGGAACTTAAATTTCTTCTGAGTCAATCTAGACATGGGGGATGCAATAGATGAAAACCCTTCAACAAACCGATGGTAATAGCCAGCTAAACCCAAGAAGATCCTGATATCTGATGGAGAAATAGGTCTAGGCCAGTTTCTCAGCACTTTGGTCTTTTAAGGATTAACTCTAATGCCATCACCAAAAATAATATGACCAAGGAAGGCTATTGACCTTAGCCAAAATTCATACTTACTGAATTGGGCAAACAACTGATGGGCTCTGAGAGTCTGAAGTATAATTCTGAGGTGGTCTGCATGATCATTTTTGGTACGGGAGTAAATAAGGATGTCATCAATAAAGACTATAACAAACATGTCCAAGTACTGCTTGAACACGCAGTTCATTAAGTCCATAAGGCTGCTAGGGCATTTGTAAGACCAAAGAACATGACTAAAAATTCAAAGTGACCATACCGGGTTACAAAAGCTATTTTTGGAATGTCACATTCTCTGACTCTGAGCTGGTGATATCCTGATTTGTGGTCTATCTTAGAAAAGTAATTGGCTCCCTAAAGTTGGTCAAACAAGTCATCGATTATAGGAAGTGGATATTTATTCTTGACTATGACTTTGTTCAACTGACGATAGTCAATACATATCCTAAAAGAACCATTTTTCTTATGCACGAATAGAACTGGTGCGCCCCATAGGAGAATACTGGGTCTGATGAACCCTTTGTTTAAAAGGTCCTTTAACTATTCTTTTAATTCTCTGAGTTCAATTAGAGCCATTTTGTACGGCAGAATAAATATGAGCTGAGTATCTGGAAGAAGGTCTATTCCAAAGTCAATTTCCCTTTCGAGAGAAACTCCAGGAAGATCTTCAGGAAACACATTTGAGAATTCATTTACTACTAGAACTGAATCAAGACTAGGAGTCTCTGAACTAGAGTCTTTGACTCATATAAGATGATAGACACATCTCTTGGATATCATTTTTCTCACTCTAAGGTATGAAATCAACTAACCCTTAAGCGTTGTGGTACTACCCTCTATTTAAGGACTAGTTCATTTGGAAACTGAAAATGAACAATTTTGTTTCTACAATCAACTAAGGCATAGCATGAATGGAGCTAATCCATTTCGAGAATGACATTGAAATCCATCATCTCTATCTCTATTAAGTTTGCTGAAGTGACTTTCTGAGATATCATAATCGGACAGCTCTTGTATACCCATCGGGCTATGATGGACTGACCCACTGGGGTAGAGACTGAGAAAGGCTCTGTTAAGATTTTTGGTCTGACTTTGAAATTGACTGCTATGTAAGGAGTTACAAAAGACAAAGAATCTTATGGATCTAATAAGGCATAAACATATAAATGAAATATTTGTAACGTACCAGTGACTACATCAGGAGAACTATCCTGATCTTGCCTGGACTGAAGTGCATAAAACCTATTGGGCATTGCCCACTGGTGTCACTAGAGGTGGCACCCTACTGATTTGAGCGACCGGACTGAGTTGAGGAATGATTGTACTGACCTTGCGAACCTGACTGAGGACAATCTCTGATTCTATAGCCTGGCTTGCCACACCCAAAACAAATATCACTGCCAACTCTGTAGAACCCTGATGGTTTCTACCATATTTCTGGCAAAGAGAATTCGTTCGAGCGCTACTAATACTACCCTGAGATTTAGAGTCTGGCACCCTATCCTTGTTATCATTTCTAAACTTAGCTGCTGGAGCACTTCGGGCAAAACTGCGAATGGTTACCACCCTCTAACTTAGGCTGAGAGAAATTAAAGCTACCTATTCTAGATCTCTTATTCTCTCTCTTTCTCTCTCTCTCTTTCCTTATTTTTAACCTTTTCTATCTGTTGAGAATGGACCATGATCCTCAATATGTCCATCTCCTTAATCAACATCACATTTCTGCACTCCTTAACCATACTTTCTGACACCCCTAACATGAACTTGCTTATTCAGGACCTACTGTCTTCTACTACGTGGGGAGCATATTTGGCTAACTGACTAAACTTGAAGGAATACTCTTTCACACTCATTCTGACTTACCTGAGATTGATAAACTCTAACACCTTGGCTTTTCTCAGCTCTAAGGGAAAGAATCTATCTAGAAAAATAGTAGCAAACTCTTCCTACTCTATAGTCTTTGTATCTATGCCCCTATCTACCTTCCACTGCTTAAACCACGTATGAGCTACATCTTGTAGCTGAGGTAAATAACTCAGTACACTCACTAGAAGTTACTCCCATAATATCTATGACTTTCTAAACCTAATCGATGAACTCCTGTGGATCCTCTTCAGTATTGGCCACTGGTTTGGCCTAAACAGCAGCTGGTCATTCATTCTGAGCTGCAACTAAATGGGCTAAAGTGGTGAACGCAGCTCTGAATTCTGCATGAGAGACATGCTCGTCCAGGGGATCTAATTGAACGGGATGAGGAACTAACTGGTTTTTGATCCTTCTTTTGTTAGTCTTTTTGGGAGGCATGTTCTGTAAATGGAAGGAAGAAACAAATTAGAATGAGAGTTTAACTTGAGCTCATTCTCACTCGCAGGACGTGAATACTAAAAGAAGGGAAACATTTCCTCAAAACGTCTCATAGCCTCTTGTCCATAAGTATGGCGTGCTACACACACATGCACAAGACTCTACTAGATGTGTCTTTTTGACTCTCTAGGACACTTTTAAACCTTAGGCTCTGATACTAATTTTGTAACACCCCGAGTCTGTACCACGGACTCCATACGGTGCTTACGACCCCTAAGGACCACAAGCTAACCCATGGCTGATATTTGATGTGAGCACTGAATAATAATACTAAAATAATGCAAAAATAGGCTAAATTGCCATAAGATTCATAATTTGAACGTTGATAAATATAGTACTGAAATAACATATAACAAAACATATGAATTCTGAATACTGACTGAACTAGTCTAGTCTGAAAAGCCTCTAAATAACCCGTCTGAATGTGGAGTTGATAGTGTTGAAACCTAATTTTTGCCCTCCATAACCAAGTTTAATTTCGAGCTTCTTCGATTTTTAATAAAATTGAAATATTTATTTCGTCTGAATAAAAACTTTTTCAAAAGAAAAATATATTTGTTTGGGGAAGTTTGTCATTTTAAGTAGCGATTATATATTGTCGTAGTCAATTGTACAAAATTTATAATTTGGCTACTTAAATATTTATTTTACAAAATATCGGATTTTAATCAAGGCTAATCTTGAAAATAAATTTAAAATATTGAAATCTTGATTTAAATATGTCTTTATTTCTCAAAATAATTTATTTGGATAAATATGTATTTGATTTTTTTAATTAAGAAGCTTGGGATTAAACAAGTGTTTAATTCATTTAGAATTTCGGTTTAATTTAGCCAAATTATTAAATATGACCATAATTGAAATCAAGTTGACCACAATTGCAATGCAATTAATCAAATTGATATTCATTATGGTTAATATTTAAATAAAGTTCTCTAATTTAATTCGGCCACCTTTTAAAGACCCTTCCTATTTCTAATCTCCCAACAACAACAATTTTGGGCCTGGCCCAATCAACGACAATCAGCCAAAAATGGCCCAACACAATAACCTCCCCAATCCCAATCCACATAATCCAACCCGGGCCCATTCCTTTTCTTCTTCAAATAACCAACACTCCAATCTCAGCCTTAAACACCAGCTTTAACATCAACGTGAACAACTTCTATTTTCCCTCAAAACCTCTAACCCAATCGATCATTAATGACATCAATCATCGGCAAAACTTGATTCCACCAGCCCCCTCTATAACCCATTCACAACCTATATCAATAATTCAAAATTGATGCCATACCCGACCCATCGAGAAGCGACCTCAACTCGTTGCTTGCATGTATCATGTGCCTTTCCACGTGGATTCATACAAAAATAGCCTCGAATCTTCTAGAATATGGTGAGCTGGCTCTTTCCAACATCAAAATCGCACAAATCTTGGGTAATCGGTATGGATTCGTACGTTCTTGGAAATTTTTGATTGGTTGATGAGGGAATTTCGCTTCCTTATTCCCTATTTTTGAATTATTAGGAAGATTCCAAATGGAGTACTAATTTTTGAACGGGAAACCCAAGCTGGAGAGAAATTTTTGAATTTTCAAATTTCAAAATATCCTTTTTTTTAAGTCCCAAGTTACCCCTAATTCATCATCTATATAAGAACCCATTGGGTCATTATTTAAAAGGGGGGAGAGAGTTCAAAAATTCTTGGGTGGGGAAAGTTTGGGAGAAAATTTTAGGTTTTGCTTTCTTTTGAAAAATTCAAGGTTTCAGAATTAGAGTTGGAAATTTTGGGGGTTCAGAAATAGTGGAGGAAGCCAGGTTGAAAATATTAGTTTGAGAGAAAAGTTTTCTGAAAGCTGGTCGATCAATTGGGAATTCCCTAATCGATAACATTAACTCCCTATGGTAACGGTTTCACTGATAGCTCGTCATCCCATTTTGCTATCCTTAAAAAGGTAAATACATTTCACTTTCCTTTAGTTATTATTTTCTGACGTCATCTCTTTCTTAGTAGTCGTAGTTGCTGGTCGTATCCGTGAATGAGGCTGGTATTTTGTGCTGTCGACGGTTATAATGGCCCTAGAGGTTGTCTTGTGATTATTGTTATGCTATTTCATTGAAGTAGTGGTCAAGTTGAGATTTTTAAGGCAATTACATCGAATATACTGCCTTTTTTAATTGATGCTTGCTGTTTATCTAGGATTTTATGACATGAATCGTGTATATACATTATCAAGATTTCGTCTTTTAGTTGCCCCTCTAGATTTAATGATTCTTGTTGCGTTAGGTTAATCGTTGTCTGAATTATTTGACATGATTTTAGATTCACTTTACATCATTGGATTTGGAAATTTATTGTTTAAACCTTGATCTCGTCGGTTAATTATCCACTTATTGTCTTCATCTTGTGTGTTGTTTAAGGTTCGATGTATTGTTCTTGGTTGATTTCATGCCTTAGTTTTCACTCCACTGTTCAGTTTCCACTCAACAATTTGTCTCGATTGATTATTTCCTTTTGTAAGTCGTGTTTAGTTCTATTTTTCTTAAACCATTGTAGCATCAAAATTATGTCATGTTTATACTCGAATAATGCGTCTTGGCGTGCTATGTTTCAGCTAAACACCTAGTCTGGGCGTCTTGTTTAGCATAGCTTTCCTAATGTGATTATTATTATCCCCTTAGTTTTATCCTTAACATGAAGCTATTGATAATTGGATCAACAGGTCATAGGACGACTTATCCCTCTTTCGTTATTTAACCTGAAATTCCATTATATCTTTGTTCGGGTTGCTGTTTTGGTATTTTTCGCTCATGGTCAAAATTTGAATATTTTCCCTATTTTCTATTGATGAAATATCAAACTGTCTCTAAATAATTCAGTACGCACTCTTATGCCGACTAGTTTGAATTAGAAATGTA
Source organism: Capsicum annuum (assembly GCF_002878395.1). Lineage (NCBI taxonomy): Eukaryota > Viridiplantae > Streptophyta > Magnoliopsida > Solanales > Solanaceae > Capsicum > Capsicum annuum. Next base: position 60,236,757 of record NC_061122.1, read on the forward strand.
GTGTGATTACGTGCTTGATCCTCTCTGCTTACAAATCTTAAATTAGTTTTTACTTACGACTTTATACATGATCAACTGTCTTTAAGGTTTCTGATGTATTTATGCTGGTAAGAATTACTTAAGATTAGGTTGGGAATCAGTTGATCTATCACGTAGCAGTGATTTGCGTTTGTACTTTTGTTCATTGTCCAACATTTTTGCTCGTTTAAATCATCAAATGATCTCAAATCATGTCAAACGTCTATTTAGATAATGTTGTTTTCCAAATTATTTCTTCATCTCCTATTTCCTACTTTTTTAATCTACGTGATGTTTTTTTTATCTGGGCATGATTTCTCTATATAGCTTTGCTTTCTTCTACTACCCTAATCTTTACCCTCTTTGCTACATGTGCTATTTTCTTTGAATAAAAACAAATGGATTCGATTCCCCATCGCATTCTCTTCATGGCCATTAAGGCCCATCATCTCGATCGAGTCAACTCCTAGAGAAAGTTCAACATTGATCTCATGACATACTGAAAACAAGAGGTCCAAAATAAGAATGGGGGTGAAAGTCCTATCATTTGAAGCAGCCACGAGACCCAATAGTCTCATTTATCATTTTATCCATTTACTTATTGTCGTCTTTATTTATGTATTTATTTATTTTCTTATGTATTCATTTGGGCCTCGAAGCCAAAGTTGTACTTAATACAGGTGAAGCGAAGCTCAAGCCAAAATCTCGAAAACATAGACTAGGACAGGCGATGTGGGTCAAAGGCCCAACTAAATTAGGACAGGGGCGACAATTTGGGCATAAAAAGCCTAAATCACTATTTCTCCCTTTTCCCTTTTCCCTTTTCCCTTATTCTTTTCGCTTACTTGTTTTACGTGTTTCTTGCGAGCCTAGCTAAATCCCTAACTAAGTCGCTAAAAAAATAATTTTGCAAAAACTTTTCCCCACTCAATCATTTTTTCAAACAAGTCGATTTTTTCAAAAGTTAGTCAAAAGAATGTTTTCAAATAGTCCGGATAACCGCAAGTTAGCGGACGTTTTAGGTGCCTAACACCTTTCTAAAACGTTAATAAGAACCGCTTACTCAAAGTCTCTTAACTTAAATGATTTTTCTATTTTGGATCGTTTGAAAAAACTCTCTAAAGGTTTCTTAATTCCTTTTCAAAATTAAGTGGCGACTCTCTTTCAAAAGTCAAAAAATTTCTCCGCAAAACAGATAGGACAAGCCCCCAACTAACTCCGACTACTAAGACATTGATATAAAATTATATCCTCGATAGATGAGGACTCACTACTAAATCTACGACTACTGACTGAATTCGTCTAAGCGCGATCAGGAACCTGAGCGTCCGAACCTATGATATGAGACATCATAGCGCAAAGAAATAGTATGTATTAGTAGAATGTACTAGTATGCTAGATGAGGTAAGGTTGAATGCAAGGGTTAATATGCATGAACAGTAACTAACTGAATAATAGAGAGTAATTAAATATGAATAAATGGATTACTGAAACCACTATAAAATACTGAGTATGCAATACTGTTCATATACATGTATACTGTATCTGAGCTTTTACTAAAGTTGAGTATTGATTTCTGATACTAAGTAACTGATATTTGTAATCACTGATAACTGAATTACTGATACTGAGTGATTGTGTCTGACAGTCCTGATTCTATAGAACTGAACTGAGTTTTATACTGAGACTGAAACGGAGACTGTGGAAGGTAATTATCTAACCGACATGCCCCAAATAAGATAATTGGTGTCCAACCTGTAACTCCAGTACCATGCGGTGTCAGTACCATGCCATGGGTAAAGACAAGCTGAAGAGTCACCTTCATCTGGCAGTTGCCCTGAACAAAAATAGTGGTACCCTTAACTGGCAGGTAAAACACCTCATCAACCCTCAACTGGCAGGTTGATGTCTCAACCTACGCTGTCTATGTAGTTTTGGAATGCAAGGACTGCTACTAAGGGTCACACCCTCTAATGGCAGGTGAGCCCCCATCCTTGGGTTCACTCGGTGTTGAATCTTATTACTAACTGAAGACACTGATTACTATACTGAGCTGAACTGGACTGATACTGAGTTTTGTAACTGACTGAGTTCACAGAGTTTTGTAACTGACTGAGTTCACTGAGTTCTGTAACTGACTGAGTTCACTGATTGTGATATTACTGAGACTACTCTGTAATTGACTATGGCTCTAGGTAAACAGCTAGCTTTTTGGGTATTAAATACCCCCAGGACTCGATAGCGTTGAAAATAAAGCATAGCATGATCATAAAAACATAATAATACTTCCTTGCTAACAATACACTCATTTAGATATTTTGTCAAACACTTGTATGGCATGAACTTGTACATGAATGGGACCACATAATAACATGTCATAAAATTCACTATCCAATGCACTTGAGCATTTTATCAAACACTTAGGAAGCATGATTATTTCATATAGCAATAAACATATAATAATATCATGGATACTACATTCAACTTGTAATTCAAGAGTTCAACATGAAGATCACATAATTCAACCCACAAACCATCTATTTTCAGGAGACTTGTAATTAATCATGGGATTAAATCCCAATAATATTATGAACATGAATTCAATCTACTTAAAGCATGAAAATCATAAATCTGAGATCTTGTATGTTTACAAAAGGGTTCTTGGACTTCATGGGTGAAAGGAATCCATGAATGAACACCTAACATACTTGAGAAGATTAATTCTTGAAAGTTCTTGGAGGATTTCTTAAGATTTGTTCTTGATTCTTGAAGCTAGAGTTTTGCCCTTTTGAGAGAGAATGATTTAATTTGGGAGAAAATTAGGTGAATAATGATATAATGAGCAATTAGTGCCCTTTTAGGGCATAATTTTGTGTTTAGGACTGATTAGGGCTGTGAAAAAATACCAAATTACCCCTAGGAATAATTAAAATTTTGTCACTGAAGAGTCCTAATTTTGGTCTCCACCACGATGCGGTGGCATCGCGGTGAGCCACTGGAATGGAGTTGACACTGTTTAAAAAGGGATGAACGTGAAATGGGCTTGTGACGCAACGCGGTGGTAATGCGTTGCCAGACTAGAAATTGACAATTGGGAAAATGGCACTTGGCGCAGCACGGTAGGATCGCGGTCCCTCACTGGAAAATGACAATTGTGAATTGGAACATGGCGCGATGCACCATTATCACGGAGCTTTACTGGAGACAGACGAATGCCATTTGGCTGGTCTCCGCAACGTGATGGCGAACTGTTTTACAAAAACTGTTATAACTTCTCACCCGGATATCGGATTTGGGCGAATCTTATGTCGTTGGAAAGCTAACTGAATTTTCTACGTAATAGTAAGCTCTGAATTGAAAAATTCTGAATATTTTAACAATTTTATAAGGAAATACTCGTATACTGAGAGTTAAGTTGAGCTAGGGAAATACGGGGTATTACAACCTCATAAAGATAGTAATGCTAGATTTTCAATATGAACACCACGGATAAAAACTCCAAGTCATGAGCCAGATAGCTCCTCATAAACCTTTAACTGTCTAGAGGCATAAGCACCTTACCATGCTGCATCAAAACACAACCCAAACCAACCTGAGACGCGTCCCAATTGTTGACGAATCCCTCGGTGCCTTCAGACGGAGTCAAGACTTGGTCTAAAGTCATCTTATCTTTCAACTTCTTAAAGGTACCCTCGCAAGCATCAGAACACAAGAACTTCACCTTCTTCTGAGTCAACTTGGTCAATGAGGCAGCCATGGAAGAAAAACTTTCCACAAACCTTCTATAATAACCGACTAAACCCAAGAAGCTCTGAATATCAATTGGATTTGTGGTCTAGGCCACTTCTTAACCACTGCAACTTTCTGTGGATCACCATGATCCCTTCACTAGAAATGACATGACCCAGAAATGTAACAACATTCAACCAGAATTCACATTTCAAAAATTTGGCATACAACTACTGATCTTTCAAGGTCTACAACATAATGCGGGGGTCACAATGCGGGGGTGATCGGCATGATCCACCTTACTCTTAGAATACACCCAAATATGACGGAAGACTCTATTCATCAAGTTCATGAATGTCGAGGCGTTAGCCAGACCAAAAGACATTACCAAGAATTCAAATGCCTATACCGGGTGTAGAAAGTTGTCTTAGGGATATCCACCTACCTAATCTTTAACTGATGATATCCAGATCAAAGATCAATCTTAGAGAAAAACTTGCCACCCTGAAGTTGATCAAACAAATAAGTTATCCTTGGAAAAGGGTATTTATTCGTTATCGTTACTTTATTCAACTGTCGGTAATCAATACATATCCGAAGGGAACCATCCTTCTTATGCACGAATAATACCGGTGCACCCTATGGAGACACACTAGGACAAATGAAACCCTTGTCTAAGAGATCCTTCAACTGCTTCTTGAGTTCCTTCAACTCAACTGGAGCCATTCCATATGGGGGGAATGAGATAGGACGAGTGTCCGAAACAAGTTCAATACCAAAATCAATCTCCCTATCTGGAGGGACACCAAGAAGATTATCAAGGGAAACCTCTGAAAATTCACTAACCACGAATATGAATGCTATGAAGGACTCTCAGAGTTAGAATCTTTAACCCGAACCAAATGAGAGAGGCATCCCTTGGAAATTAATTTTTGGGCTCTAAGATACGATATGAACCTCCCCTTAGGCTTTAGGAAACTTACCTCCCCAACAGTTGGTTCATTAGGGAATTTAAACATAACCTTACGGGTCTAACAGTCTAAAGAGGCATAGCACCAGTGCAGCCAGTCTATCCCCAAAATAACGTCAAACTCAATAATGTCTAACTCTATCAGATCTACCAGAGTTTTCCTACCACCAACGGATACCACACCCCCTTATAAACTATTCTAGCAACTACAGAGTCAACCACCGGGGTAGACACAGAAAAAGAATCAGAAATATACTCAAGATCAAATACACAGCTACAAATAGGGTCACATAAGAGAGAGTGGACCCTAGATTAAGTAAATAGTAAACAACACAGGAAAAGAGTTTCAACATACTAGTAATGACATTGGGAGATGCCTCAAAGTACTAACGAGAAACAAGAGCATATTAGCAATTTCGGCTAGTACCGGTACAAGAAGCAGAAGCAGCAACCATTGGTGCAAGAGCTGATAAAGAGAAAATGGGAACTTTATTGGCCCCAGAAGCAAACAAGAAGGACAATCACACTGCATATGGCCAATCTAACCACAATTAAAACATCGGTTTCTCCCTTTCTCACGTTAACCACAGTGCGGCTGACCACAAAATCTACAAGGAGGATATGATGAAGCAAACTGAGCCCCTACTAGCCTGATATTGGGCATCCTATGCCCTGTACCCTCCACCATGCTATGAAAAATAATCACTCGACGACTTTGGTAAAGAGTACTAGCCGTAGAGAAAGAACCAAAACTCCTCCACTTCTTCTTAGGACACTTTCCCTCATCTCTACCACTCTACTGCTAGCCTCCAGCCTGATCAAAAAATCTAAATTTCTTACTCTACCTTTCACCAATCTTGGTCTGCTTCTTCTATTCTTTCTTAAACTGCTGCATATACACCACAAGCCGAGAAATATCCATATCCTTATTCAACAAGGTAGCCTTACTCTCCAAAATCAACTCACAGGACAACCCATTTGCAAATTTACGCATTCTAGCTCTCATGCTAGACACCAACTCAGGAGCATACCTGGAAAACTAATTAGAATTTCAAGGCATACTCCTTGACTGACATCCTACCTTGCCTCAGATTCATAAATTTCTTCACTTTCATCTCTCTCAGCTCCCGAGGAAAGAAATATTTCAAAAAACACACTAAAGAAGTCATCCCACAGGGCTGACTCAGTATCTCACCCCTAGACTATTCATAATTGTCATACCATTGGTTTGTCACATCCTTTAATTGATAGGCAGTAAACTCCATACCTTCAACATCTAAAGCATGCATAATTAGGATCTTTTCCATCTCATCAATGAAAGCTTGAGGACCTTCCTCAAGTTTACCACTAGTAAGAGTTGGAGGACTCAACCTCATAAATTGGCTAACCCTTGTGGCCTCTGAAGATGGAGTACTACGCTTGGACTGAGAAGCTACAGCTGAGCCAACATATGAATATATTGATGAAACACAGCATTCGTCACATCATCCTGAAGAGCTCGAAGAGGGCTATAAAGAATCGGTGAAACTCCTAGAGGGCAATCAGGAACTGGACCCTAGACCGGGTCTGAACCCCATAAGCAGGGTGTGTCCCATCAACATTGTCCTCGAGTGAGACAAAGGAGTTTTCGTGAGATTCAAATCGTCAGGGAGGCATGATTTGAAAAGCAAACAAATAGGAATTAGAGAGTCTCAAAACCTTAAACTCTATAGCTCAAAACAGAACAACAAGAAAGAGAAACATTCCTAAATGTCTCGTAGCCTCTCTCTTATAAGTGTGGCGCGCTACACACCTATAAAGAGACTTTACTTGACACGACTTTATGGACACCCAACTAACCATGAACCTAGGCTCTGATACCAATTTTGTCACGACTCGAACTAGGGCCAAATCGTGATGGGTATTCCAGTTCCACCGGAGATCACCTCTTTTTCCTAACTGAACCAACACAACATCCCTAAATGTCGAATGAATTCTGAACATATAACAAGATAGCGCATAGTAAAACTAAGAATAATTCATAATATATCTAAACCAACCATCGATAACCAAACAACTGTCCGTCAACCAAAATAATTAACCTACCACCTAAGTCCACAGTAGTCCGACAAAGCCTCTATCAAATCAAAAGTCAATAAAATATCGGGATATGCCCCAAGAATAGCAAAATCCAATATCCAAAGATAGTCAAAACATAAAAAGGAAACCACAATATAAACAGGGGTTTTCCGAAGGATGGAAGCTCACCATCTAAAAATTCTATCCAAAATGAATAAGAAAAACTGGGTTGATGACCATTTACGGACCCACTTATGGGCTGTAAGTGGTACTTACGGACCCCCAGATCAAGTGTCAAACAAACTCTAGAGCCTTAGAATACTAACCACGAAGGAACTTATGATGGGCGTAAGTGGTACTTACGCCCTCTAAGTAGTCCCTTCGTAACTATCAAACAAAACTTCAGACTTCATCCATTCGTAACTATCAGATAAAACTTTAGACTTCGGGTTCTCAAACCCTTTTCTTCTGATACTTATGTGGCCATTTACGATGGTCGTAAGTGGGTCCATATGTAGGGTCTTCTGCACACTTTCACTCTTTTTCTTTCTTTAACTCCAGAACCAAGTTTCCTGCAAAATAAACACAAAAACACATCATATCTAACAAAACAGACCTAAGTACTTGCATGTTTTCAATTTTAAGCATTGAAAGTGTCATGAAATCATGGCACATTACACATACAGAGAAAAAGACATCAAAAATAAGGGCTCCACATCAACAACATACAAATAAAGCAGCAATCGTAAAATATCTTAAATTGAGAAAACATGTCGAGAGAACAAAATCATAAAAAAAAATTAAAATTTAAACATTAAATAACATTGTTACACCATTTATAAAGACAAAAACACAAATAGAATACCCAACATATTTTTAGACTATAAAAAAATAAACCAAATCATAAAAATAAAAACTTTTTATGTTAAAGTTTACTTTTACACCATTTACACAGACAAAATCGTGAAACCCACATGACAATGAACTCTATATATACAGATTATCTGGCCATCAATCAAATTAAGTACCTATTAGTTTGTAACCCTGAAATAGAGGACTAACTTTTACCTTCTTAAACGAGCATCAGAGATTTCTTTGTCTTCTTGAAATCGAAAGTAAAAGGTTGGAGAAGATGAGCAGATAAGTAGATGGATTGAGGGATTTTGAATTTTTAGGCTATTTGATCAATAATGTGGGGATATTAAATGGGTGTGGTTGAGTTATGTTAAATGAATCGGTACTTTTTAATGGGTTTTAAATATTTTGAAATTAATATTAATTTATTTTAATTAATGGCGTGGATCTCTAATAAGTGGTCACGTGGTAAAGTTGTTTTTAAAAACTAGCCGTTAAAAAGTAATGGCATGAATAAATTAGTTTTATAACGGCGATGACATGAATAACTGAACTTTTAACTAATAACATAAATGAGTCATTTCTTACGCTTCAACGACATATTTGAGTCTTTTTCTCAAATGACTTAATAGACCCTTGTACTATGTCTGTTTTGTAATGTGGACACTTCTACTTACATGTTTGTTATCTGGACCCTTGAACCCATTAAATATAATATTTTAAACCCTTTGACCATTGACCGAACTTATGTGGCATTAAAATAGTTGAGTAGGACTAAACGTGTGTAGCCACGCGCCTGAGATGAGAGTGAGGATCATTTTTTTTATCAATTTTACATTAAAATAATTTTAAAAAATTTAAAAAAAAAGTCCCCCCCACCCTGTCACCCCCTGCACCAGCCCCCATTACCCCATTCCTTTTCCCCCGTCCCCCACCCCCAACCCCTCTTCCCCACCTCCCCGTACTAGCCCATTTCCCCGTCCTTCCACCCTCTCCCCCATCCCCCTGTGAATTCTCTATTTTTGTTTGTCGTTAAATGTCATGTCCAACACACCAATATATAACCATTAATAGAAGGGACTTATTCTTGCAATTTTCAATCCCCCACCAACGATTGCAATTTCCAATCCCCCTTTTTCTTAAAAAGAAAAATTTATTCTTGCAATTTTCAATCTCCAAGGAAGAAAAGAACAACTCGGATGATTTTTCTTTTTGGACGACATACGAGAAACCTCACCACCGTCGCTGCAGCTGCCGATGACCATGGCGACGATTCAATTTTCATTCAAATTTAATTTTTTCAATTATATCATCTCCAAATCTCCCATGGAACATCAAAATTCGCTGAAAAAGTGATAAAATTCATCAAATTTGATCAATACCCAACTCCAATTGTTATCCCAAATTCAATTTTTGCCTAACAAAAAGGGTAGCACCTTTTCATTTGCTCTTGCTTGTAAGTTCAAGACTTCTAAATGGAAGAAATTTAGCAAGAAAATTTTTTTGGGAGTTCTTTGTTTGTAGAGAAAGAATGGGGGAATTGAGAGGGATAGAGGAGATGGAGAATGACGAGGGTCTGGTGAGGGTCTCCTTTTTTTTTCTTTTTTTTTTAAATTTATATTTTTGGCTTACTTTTGTAAATGAATTTTATTTTAAATTTTTTTAATTTATCATTTTATTTTTATCATTGATTAATAATTTTAAAAATTAATTAATGAAGATATTATAACGTGAAATTTAATGAAGCATTTAAAATGACGTGGAAGTGACGTGGAAGCTGACGTGGCAATAATTGTATTACACACACCGAAATAGAGTTTAAAATATTACTTTTTAGTGAGTTCAAGAATTCAGATGACAAACATATAAGTAGCAGCATTCACATTATAAAACGGACATAGTATAAAGGTATATCAAACCATTTTGCCTTTAAAATATTAGTACATGATTAGGAGACAAAAAAAAAATTGAAATTCCAAAGTGAGGACACCGAACAAGTCACCAAATTGTCTTGTTGCAAAAGTTATAAAAACGGTATCGTTTCGGTCGTCACCTTCCTCTCATGATTTCCGTTAACCCTTGTAACTGACATTCTCAGTAGAAAAAAATATTATGCCCACTTTTATTTAGTTGTTTTACTTTGCCATATTTTGAGTCAAGTTAGTGCTAATACAAAAATGCAAGTATCAAGGTTTCTCTTAAATTCAATCAAAAACCACTCTAAACAGACCCTAAATACATATGAAAGGTAAGCTGCATTTGTATAATCTATACTTAATTTAACACTGCTAAAATTTTATGGGTTTTGCTTACTTGATTTTTTGTGGTTTTGGTCTTTTGTGGGTAATTTTTGTTTGGTCTATTGAGAACAGCCTCTCTACCTTAAGGTAGGGGTGCAGTGTGCATACACTCTACCCTCTCCAGGCCGTATTTTGTGGGGCGTATGTTAGGGTTGTTGTTGGTTTAGTTATTCTTTATTTAAATCCAAGCTATGTAGTAAATTTAAATATGCTTTTTGTCAAGTGTTGTAACTACAAATATTCTTTTGTAGTCTATTAGTATGTTACTAATCTACTTAAGATTTTGAAAATAGCTTGGACGTAGTGGATGAAAATTTTGTGAGAAGATTTTTCCCCTGACGTTGTAGTTAGTTGCTATGTTTTTTTCACTGTTTCCTTCTTCTTTGTACTTGGATTTGCTGCACTTGAGCCGAGGGTCTTTCAGAAACAACCAATCTACCTCCACAAGGTAGTGGTAAGGTCTGGGTACTCTCTACCCTCCCTAGACCCCACTTAGTCGGATTTCAGTGGGGATGTTGTCCCTTGATGAACCTCAAACTTTTGAAGGGGGTTTGAAGGAAGATGAACCCTCCCTATGTTTGGTTGTTGGAAGGGGAGAGGAAGGAAGAGGAGTAGAAAATGAAGTGATCTACTTCTCTTAGTGAGAAGCATTAGCAATTTATTTTCTGTTGCTAGTGCAGTCGGAGAAAGTAATGTTGGTATATTTTCTCCTATATTGGACGGATCAGAAATGTTGACATGAAAATTCTCTAGTTTCACATTGTTAGCAAAGGCTAGAAATGATGGCCTCTTTCATTTTTATTCTTACGGCTAGTCCTCCAACCCCTACTATTTTCACTATGACAAAGCATAGTGTTATTAGAGAACAAAATGTTTGTGAAAGCTCTGATTATGATATTAAGGATGCTTGATTGAAAAGTAGGAGAAACAAATTTTGATGAAACATGGGTTCTAGTGTTCTATTTCATTTAATATGTTTGGCGTGGAGCTAGTTATATCTGTCGCCCTAAACTTGAACTCTGGAAATAATAATGTTGGGGAGTAACCCTGGGTAGATGATACTAACTATAAACCAAAATTTGGAATATTTAGGTAAAAATTCTAATTGTTTGACTGTTAGAAACGCGCGAAGCGTAAGTGCCATTATCGTCAAAGTTGATTTTATGTCTGATTTCAGATATAACATGGCTTACTAAAGTTTCTTTGATAAACATTGATTAAGGAACTTGTAGATTTAAAACTGGTCTCACCTAATGCATTATTTCTGATGTCTTGGGTTCATGAGTTTCAATTGGGAGCAGGGAAGGCTGTCTTGCTAAGTTGGGGGAAATTCAGTTTTTTGGTTGCTATAAGGAAAAGGGGAGAGGATTATTTCAATCTTCAGAAGCTTGATGTGGAAAAAGCCTTAAAGTAAATCTCCGTCAGATTCAGCTATTGTAAGATTTTGTCTCATCCAAGGTTGCAGTTATACTTGTCCACAGTTTTAGTTGGTCTAGAGAGCATCAGCTTCATGTGACTATAAAGAATTGAAATGAGGATGATACTATCACTGTTGTGAGCTTGGTGTGTTAAAAGTAGGGGAGTGTGTATGGAGCTTTTTGATTCTATTTTCTGTAGAGAATGTCTATTTTAAATGCATAAAATGTATCTATGAGGAGAGAGTTACATAATGCATTACCATGTGAGTGATCAGATGGAATTAAGACTTTTTTTTTTTTGAAATTTACTTGCAATTATCCTGGCAAAGAATCTGAAATTCGCAAGAAAGGAGGAATCCTATATAGACATTCACTTCAAAAATAATTGGAACAGGTCGTTTCAAGTTTTATTCCTAAGCAAAGGTATGATGTATTGATGATGCAAAATCACGCCCTGTAAGTTCGCTGATGCTTTCCATGATACTGCCTTCCTCCCTCAAAAAGAAATGGGGTGATAAAGAGAGAGGAGAAACGACTCAAAGTAGAACAGGAAGGATAAATATAAACCATTTATTTTCTAATTATGGATTGGACTGCAATTTTTCTGATTACTTGTTTCTTGTGTAGGTTTATCCCTCCTAAGCACTTCCATTCAGCCAGCTGCCTGAGATCGGGTAGAAAGACTAATGATCCGCCTTTACTAACTGGACCATCCCCAACACCAAAATCTTGGAAACCTTATATATTAGTATTGCATTTGAACTCCATTTTCCTTTTGAAGTTTTTCTGACTGTTGTTGCATGCGCTCTGCGCCGTTGTCTATGGCTTCTTTATGTCAGTTGTCTTTCTCTTATTTCTACTTTGCAGCCTGGAGCTATTTTGGGAGGATTCAGTGGACTAGTCCTTTTTCTTCATTATAATGATGAAAGGAGAGCAATTCCAAAAGGTGTGGCTCTGGATTTCTTTTAATCAAAGCTTTATCATCTAAACTCGAACTTGGAACTACTTTATGTTCCTTTCAATCCAAATACACCTCAATCCCTTATGTACCCTTAAATGCTGGAATCAACTCTTTAGATGGAAATGAAAAAAAAGGGAAGAAACAAATTAAGGATGCAAGTGCGTAGTGAATTAAAAGGTGGTATGATCCTCTTTCATAATGTGACATTCCATGAAAGAAATGAAAAATGGATTAGTTCATATGTTGTACTGCTTCTGTGCCTGAAAAGATGTACTGCCAGTGCTTGAAACTATCATAGCTCCTTACTGAAAGTGCTTTATTTTAATAATAGAGCACAAGAACTAGATCCTCTTTTGATTGCTAAACTTCTAATCTACCAGAAGTCCAGAACTACAGGCCAAAATTATTTCCTTCCCAGAGTTATCATTGAGCCAAAAAGCAGTATACTGGGCTTGTTGATAGACTTCTCATGGCAATCTCGGTATCATTACTAGTTTAAATAGAATAGTTCATTGGACCATTTACTCTCTTTTTATTTTTCCTTTTCAGATAGTATTGGTATATTTGTCCTCTTAAATTGTGCTCTTTATGGAGTACCATATGCATATACTTTCTGATTAGTTTTGTAGTGTCATAAATATTAATGATTGGTATACAATATAAAGCTTTCATGTCCTTCAGGTCAAGGGGAGAAATTTGAAAGAAGTGCAATCCAAGGGCCAATCATTGGCGGTCCCTTCAGCTTATTTGATACAGAAGGCCATTTCGTTACTGAGCGCAACTTGCTGGGAAACTGGGTTCTTCTCTACTTTGGTTATACTTCATCTCCTGATGTTGGTCCGGCAGAAGTCCAAAAGATGGCTAAAACAATGGATATTCTAGGTTCAACTCGGGTTCTTTTAATTGATATGATATTTTCTTATTTACCGACTTATGTTACTGATGTTGTTATTTCCTTTTTGCTTTGTGGCCCTTTCTTCTTAACGTAAACAAGGTTCAAAACAGGATCATCATAAGATTCTCCCAGTATTTGTCACAATTGATCCTCAACGTGATACCCCTTCACAACTTCGAGCTTATCTTAAAGGTCTGGGTCTAGCTTTTCTGATCTCTTTCTCTCTCTAGGTTCTGGGAGGGATGTTTCCTGAAAGAATTGTGGAAAGAGACCTCACCTGGGGGCATGGGCTTGAAGAGAAACTGCGTTCAATCCTATAGTTGTCTCCTTTTAATGATGTTTATTTCCTACACTTTAGATTTGTTAATTTTATTTGCATGAAATGCAGAGTTTGACCCGAGAATAATGGGATTAAGTGGACCAGTTGCTGCTGTTAGACAGATGACACAGGAATATCGAGTTTACTTTAAGAAGATTGATGAAGAAGGTGATGATTATCTGGTAGAATCTTCTCACAACATGTAAGCCTCAAGTCCTATATTTTTGTCAAATAAGCAGCACTGTCTTTACAACCGTGGAAGAATAAACTCAAGCGTTTCTTTTACCTGCGCCAGAGCAGTTTGACAGAGTCAGATATGGCTATTGATGTAATAGGTATTTGGTGAATCCAAAAATGCAAGTAGTTAGATGCTTTGGCGTGGAATACAGTGGGGAGGAACTGGCCGATGCAATAGTTAAGGAGCTAAAGAAAGCTGAGACATAACAATACTTGGGGTAGATTTGGCAAAGTAAGTGCATCATATTAGGTTAGGTTAGAATATTACCCTTACATCTCTTCATCAGCATATTTTATTTAATGGTTTCTAAGGATCATAGTTCATTATGTGTTCTAAATGTACAACTTCCTAACAGAAAATAAATATACGTGCCAGTAATCTTGTTTTTCTTCCATTTTCATGTCCAGTTCTCCAATTATTTGTTAAATGTTGTCTCATAATCCTCTTGGCCAATCCATGGCTATCTGCAGCAGGTACCCAGTGGAATAGTCAAGGTGCATGAAAGCTGGCATAGAAACCACCATCATAAAGAAAAGAAATTTCACTTATCTGCATAAAACCCTAAAAATATTATATTATGAAATTTGAAGACAGTTAAATAGTGACAGCAATCCTACTAAACTTTTGTCAATAATGAACACACAGAAACAATTGGAAAAGATTGTAGATTCTGAGCCTATTTGGATTGGCTTATCTTAAGCTAAGTTGCTCGGACTCTCCAAAAATGTTGCCGCACCCATGTCGGATCCTTCAAAATGACACTAGTGCACTCCTCGACATTCTTGAGGAGTCCGAGCAACATAGATCTTAAGTGCTTTTATGCAAAAATAGCCTTTAAGTACTTTTGTAATGCAAAAGTGATTTCAAGCACTTACTTTTAAGCTAAAAAGACAAAAATAAGCCGATAGTCATAAGTTAGAATTTCTAACATATGACTTTTGGCTTATAAGCCCATCCATACAGGTTCTCTATCGAAAGTTGTTCCTGCCAAGAAAAACGTTCAACACCAATAAATTCATGAGAGGTTATTTCTAAAGTGGCTCCACTAAGTCACCTATTAGTTATAGAACTACTTCTACTATTATAAATCCCATATGAGAGACATAGGAAATGGCCTTTTATTTAGAATTCATTCCTCTTCCGATAATGATGCTGTCAAAGTCTTTGTTGTCTTGTTTTAATCCGAAGTCTATTTTACGTTTTACTGTAAAGAAATTAGGGGAAAAGGTTGATAAATATGCTTTAGTTCTATTTTATATTTTTAACTACACATGAAAAATGTCACCAAAATGGTTTATTGTCTCAATTTTGATGGCTGCAGAAAATCTAGCATTACTGAATCAAACTGCTATAGGAGATACCTTTTAGTATGTAGAACACGTTTTTTCTTTCAGTTTTTTGGCATATATAGGGGAAAGGACAGTCCACCTCCAACCTTGACATTGGGGAGTCTTTGTTGTCACCAAAAGAGCAAGTAAGGAAAGAAGTCAAGAACAACTCTTGACTCCTAAGTTGGGTGGCGTCTGGCCTTGGGGTTTTAGCATATCCAATGGAAAGAAAAGAAAAAGAGTTAGCAGCAGAATGAATATCAGCTGCAGATTGATTAAGAGTTTGATGCAGAATTACTTAATACAAAAAGCCTTCGCCCGCCTATTCTATTCAACGGGGCTATTAGAGAAGCTGCTTCGTTCCTTGACTTCTTTTCTCAGTCAAGCTTCCTTGTTCCTTAGTGTAGTCTCGGTTCATAGTTTAAGACTATATTAAAGTATTTCTTTTTTCTGAGATAAAGTACTAAAATATTGGAAATGAGCCAGATACTTTCTCATAGAACATTGTATATTGGCTTTTTTTTTTTGTCCTTTTTGTTTTCTCCATCTTAAACTTTTTTCACCTTGTATCACTCATCTTTAGAGATTTTGAATAACTAGTCAAATTTTAGGGGTCGTTTGGTTTAGGGTCTTGTCATGCAAAGATTGTAACTCAGATTATTTCTTGCTAGATTTGTAGTTGATATATTACAAATCAGTAATGTATAAATCAAAGTTATTTTTGCTATTATATATGAGGGTTAGTTTTGTCATGTTAGTTGTTTTAATCCATGTGTTACTAATACCTGCATTCTTATTTCACATTCTGTCCTGCATACATTAATACGTAGATAGCCGTGTAACTTATGCATGTATTAATTATGAGAAAAGAAAACAAGTAATCAAACATTGTATTTGTTATGTGGGGTTTTATGTGGAGATTAGATCTTTTTATGAATCCAATTACACTACCCCTTAGTGTATGAGCAGTATGAGGTACAGTGCTCTCGTGTATAAAAATAGCTTGCGACTTATAGCCAGAGAACATTGCCAGGTTGATTTGCGCTAGCTTATAAGCGGACACATTCCCATTTGCAGTATGAGGTACAGTGCTCCATTGTATAAAAATAACTTGCGACTTATAGCCAGAGAACATTGCCAGGTTGATTTGCGCTAGCTTATAAGCTGACACATTCCCATTTATTTCTATTTGGAGCTGCTATGCTCAAATACTCAATAAATGGATGTTACTTATGTCTAGGAGAGTATGTCCCGAAATATTCCTTATTATGAGGATTCATGGCAAATTGACTACATTATCTGTGAGCCTATGGTAACTCTCCTCTTTTATCCATGTTCGAGACCAATAATGTAAGTTCTCAGAGAATGCAAAGCTTTCACGGCCGAACTGGTCGATTATGTTTTTTAATTTATTTAATGATCAAATTATTTTATGTTTCTTTATTCAATGGTTGAATGATTTCTGTTTTCTTTTTTAATTTAATGATCGAATGAGTTATGCCATTAATTTGGAGATACTACTCCATCTCCTAATACCTGCTTCTTTGTGATATTTCTGTTTGGACCGTGAATATGTCAAATTGTTCTTTTTGGTGGAGTATAACTAATCTTTTTATTTTTTTGGGGATAATCGTGGTGTCCGGGCTAGCTTGCGCGCACCTTAACTAAATCCACGGGATACTTGCCACCTCCTACTAACAACAGATATCAGGTAATTCTGTCCACCAAAGCTAAAACAGATGGGAAGAAATCACCTAGTGTTTATCTTTGTTGGGAATTGAGCCTGAGACCTCATGATGAAATTTTATTGTGTATTGTACAGTGTGGCATGTTATTTGACGTGAAGTGATTTTGGGGTGTGTGTGTTTGATGTACCAAGGGGTCATTACAAACTTGCTTACTATTGTGAGTGGTCCAAGGTTATATTCTCACATTTGACATCTATATGTCCCTTAATAGTTGCATCTTTGTGAAACCTTTCTACACTATTACATTTGACATTTACATGCCCCTTAATAGGTGGAGCCAGCCGTTCAATTTTTGCATATTGTCGTGGAGATGTAAGGACCTTTGCAGCAGCTGAGTTCGTTGAGGTGGGCTAGTCATCTCTCAACAATTTAGTAGTTAGGAGAAAGTTTTCAACAGAAATTTCTCTCAACAATTTAGTAGTCAGGAAAAAGTTTTCAACAGAAATTTCTCTGATGCTAAGATGGTCAGAGGCTGGAAAGAAACTAGCAATATCTTCATATCATGCAAATTGGTTCTGATACTTTTTGCTACATCTCTTACTCTTCTGGGCTTTAATGAATTTGGACCTGGTCGACGGGTAATGCAAAGTAGGTGGTTGTTTGGTTGCCTAGCAAAAGCTTTCTTTGGAGACATGTAATTTTGATTCTCCCCTAAATTTCTTGTATTTTTAGCATCAAAAAAATTATATTTTTCTAATATATATTTTTTTTAGTTTTTAGTTTTTATCAGTAGGTTTTATTTGAAAATTGTGAAAAAGATTTTCTTTAAAAATAGAGTTGCATTTTAGGATATATTTTATTTTTATTTTTACTTTAATAGTAAAAATATTTTTAAAAATATGTTTTCTTTTAGCTTAAGATTTTAATAAAAAAAGTTACAATTTTAATTTTTTCTTAATTATATTTTATTTTAGGTTAGTTATAAATTTTTCTTATATTATTTTAAGTATAAAAATTAATTAGTTAATGTTTTGTTTATTTATTTATTTGAACTTTTATTATTATTTATTTTATATATAGTTTAAATTAGGTTTGTTGTTGTTGTTATATATTTTAAATTAAAAAAAAAAAAGGAAAAAAAATCTTATCCTAGTAAAATCACCCTTTTCCACATCCCCTCAATCTCTACCACAATCCCTTTTTTCGGAAAACTCCCTCAACTTCACACTAAACATTATATACACACGGACACAAACATAAAGGAGAAAAGAGAGAACGTTTTGAAGAAAAAAAAGAGAGAGAGACTTCTGGAAAATAAACACGGATAGATTAATTATCTAATAATTCAAGATATCCGTATTTTGAATTTAGACTGATTTGTCTTCTCAGAAAAAAAAAAAAAAGGTTTATTATACATATATATATTTGTTTTTCTTAAAAAAGTAACTCTTATGAGGTCTTAAACTGCACATTTTGTTATGCATAGTTTCAATTTTTCTATTCAAACATTAGTTTAGAGTTACTGTGTAAGTAAAAAAAGGGAAAATTTCAGAAATAGCAACTATAAAGTCTTAATTGTAACTTTTATAGCAATCGTTTCATAATTATGAAAAATAGCAAATTGTATTTTGTATTTTGTATTTAAGTAAACTGTTGTTGTACAAATACATATACTGCAAGATTTACTGTTCTTGTTTTACTCAAATTAGTTGAGTTAAATAAAGAATAATTACCCCATCTAATTAAATTTCCATAAATTACTCTTATTTAAATTAGTAGATTTTTGTTTCAGATCAAATTCAAATATGAAGATTATTATTTTCATGATTTTCAAAATTTCAAAATATCATTATCTTATATCTCTAACTATTTTTTCTTGTTAGTTTTTTCATTTTTTTTAATCTTTTTTCTATTTTAATTTCTTTTTCTTTTTCATTTTTTTCTTTCCACTTTATTTTTTCTCTTTTATTTCTCTTTTTCCTTTTTTATTTATTATTTTCTTTTTTTTCCTTTTCTCATTTTTTTTCGTTTTCATCTTTTTTTTTTTAATTTTTTTTTTGCTTTTATTTTTACACTTCTATTTCTAGTTTCTATTTCTCTTTCTTCTTCTTTTTTTCCCTTTTCAATTTCTTTTTTTTTGAATTTTTATTTTTCATTTTTTTTTTTCAATTTTTTACTCTTCTATCTCTATCTTTTATTTTTAAAAGACAAATATCTATATCATATATACATATTAAAAAAAAATACAAAATAAATAGACATACAGATCTGCATATGTATTTACGGTAAAAAAACATACATATATATTTGCATATATATTTACAGAAATACATATCTGATTCACATGTATATATAAACATATAGGATACAAAATCTTTATAACAAAAATGATAATTATATACATATAAATATAAGTAATAAAAAAAATGCATAATACATATCTTAAACAGTAAAAGAAAACAAATAAGTGCATATGTTATCCTCTAAAATGACATAGTATGTACAGTTCAAAGACAAATTCAACACACATAGTATGTACAGTTCAAAGACAAATTCAACACCGTATAAAATACATATAGCTCTGCACATGTATTTACAGAATACATACCTGATCCATATGTATATTCTTATTTTAAATGAGTCACGTTTGTATTTCGCTAATACATATAAAGATAGTATAGTTATGTTTGTTACTGTTTAATATGAATATGATATGTATTTCGTAAATACATATATATGTTTTGTACTGTAAATACATATCTAGATTTGTATGGCTATTATTTTGTATGTTTTTTGAATATTTGTATGTGATATACATATTTGTCTTTTTAAAATAAAAGTTAGAGATAGAAGAGTAAAAAAATAAAAAAATATAAAAAGAAAAAAATGAAAAAAAAGAGAAGTGAAAAAGAAAACAAAGGAAGAAAGAGAAATAGAAGTGTAAAAATAAACGAAAAAAAGAAACAAAATAAAATAGAAAAAAGAAGAAGAAAACGAAAATAGAAAAAGAAAAAAAGATATGAGAAAGAAAACGAAAAAAGGAAAAAAAAAGAAAATAAAACGAAGAGAGAAATAAAGTGGAAAAAAAAATGAAAAAGAAAAAGAAATCAAAATAAAAAAAATAAAATGATTAAAAAATAAGATGAAAAAAAACTAAGATGAAAAAAAAAGGTAGAGATATAAGAGAGTGAAAGACAGTAATGATGTTTTATTTTGAAATCTTGAAGATCATGGAGATAATTATCTTCAAATATGAAGAAGGAGAAAAAAAAATAAAAAATAAAAAAAATGAAAAATGAAAAAAAAAAGCGCGAAATAGAAGAGAGAAAATAAAGTGAAAATAAAATAAAATAAAAAAGTAAAATGATAAAAAAAATAAGATGAAAAAAAATGGGGTAAAAGATATGACTATATTTGGAGTAGGTAAATAGTGGAGTGAAAATAGAAAAATGTAAAGTAGTGAGAGTAAAACATGCACTTGGCTAGCTAATGAGTAAAATAATGTTACTCTTGCTATAAACTGTAATTTTACAAAAGTGTTGCTATTTATTGTAATTATAATCTTAAGTATGCTACTTTCTGTAATTTTTCCAAAAAAGAAAAAATGAGATCTTTGTGTGCTTTATTAACGACTTTGGACCTGAACAAAAAAAAAAGTTAGATAAAATTGTCTCTAGTTATAAGAGACGAATAAACCCCTTTTAATGCTAAAATAGCTTTAGACACGCTTAATATATTAGTTTCAATTAAGAATGTAACGTACGCATTTTTCTAAGACGTTTAAAATAATTTGAGGATGTAATAATGCACTTCAATAAATATCATTATAAAATTAACTTATATCAGCTTAATTCAAGAATAACAGACAAGTTTTAGTATAAAAATGAGCGACTTAAGGCTTTCAAACACAATTTATCAAAACAGTTTAAGCTAAGTATAAGTAGATAAAGCAACCGTGCTAGACCCACGGGACTCGAGAGGTGCCTCATACCTTTTCCTCGGTCAACAGAATTTCTTACCCGATCTTCTATTTTTGCAGACCAATAAAGAGTCATTTTCTTTTGATTAGGGATTCAATAAGGTGACTTGGAACACCATAACTCAATTCCAAGTGGCAAATGATAAAAATAATCTATATTCAATATCGTCACTTTAATTGAAAAAACTCTTTGACCTTCGCCGAAAAAAGGGTATGACATCTTTGGCCACTTTGCTAGGGAATAACCAGAATTCGAGCTTTTATATTGACTTGTTTAGCTTTGTGTATTTTGAGATATTGTATTTGTTGGCCTAAATGTGTTATTTGTCTAATTGTCTACCACTTTGATATTATTTGAACTGCAATATAAATTGTTTTCTCTCGCGCACCGATCTGAGTCTTCTGAGATACTTTATATTTGGAGATGTGGTATACGTTCCCGAACCTTGAGATACCAAAGATGCGGTAATACTCCTGGAAAGGATTCTATAGTCACACATGATTTAGGATGGAAAGGACCAATGATAAGGTCGGAAAGCATTGCTACCGGTAAGCTGTCCTTGTCCGACTCGAGTTGTTCGCTCGTTTTACAACTAGTCTAGACACCTATCTCCATCAGGTTAAATTTAGTAGAACTGAAACTCAGACAGGGTTATCTCTATTAGGTTCCACTTTATCTACATCACATGCATTTTTGACTTAGTGGGGCTCGCAATAGGAGCCGAATCTATCTAGGACAGGTATCCCTCTTTATATGACCAACATGTGCATTCTATGTGCTCTTTAACATTTATTTTGAAGGCTCGTTTGATTGTTGACCGGCTTTAGGCAGTGCAGTAAAACAGAAGAGAGTATTCTTTTCTCCAACTTTTATTACAATTTCTTTAATAAAATTAAAATTTTTGAAAATAAAAAAATAAGTTTTATGGTCTTCATGAACTACGCAAACCTGATTCTTATCTTGATGAGATATGTAGGCAACCCTTATCGGGTTCGGTGATATTCTTAATAAATAATTTTGAAAATGTTGAACCCTAACATATTTATTATCTCAAAAGTCAAAATAGTATTAAGCTCGTCGATTTGTGGTTAAGCTGGCATCTCATCCATATAATACCAGGTCCAAAGAAAAAAGAAAGATGACCCGCAAAGAGGGTATAGTGTTTGACAACGAAGAAAATCAAAGTCATTTAATTTCGCAGGAATTTGCATCAATCGAGGAGAATAGGTTATTGAAACAACAGATAACGGAAATGTATCAAGCTTGGATGAATGGGCAAGTTCCGCCTTCCTTAATCCCTAGACTTTCGAATATAAATCATCTAAGTTCCACTCAAGCCAAAACTGCCGATCCACTTTGCTCACCTGGATTCGACCCATATACTAATGTGTCTAGCGTTGCTGGCACCTCTACCATACATCCTCGAAATCCATCTCTCACAAACAACTCATTTTTTATTCTTATAGTACCATCTAATACAGGCCCTCAATCAATGATATCGAAGCCTGCTAGTGAGCCAAATCATGATCAGTCTATCCTCCTGAATTGACTCTCAAACCCCCAAATTCATATTATCCTGCTCATCGACAAAATTCCCCAATCGTGATTGAAAAGACTGTTAAGAATGGGGAACAAGAAAAGATGGCCAAGAAAGTGAGAAGTCTGGAGCAAAATATGAGAAATATGCAAGGACTGGGAGGGTAGAAGAGCATTTCATACAAACATTTATAAATGTTTTTGGGTGTCTATTTGCCTCTAGGGTTTAAATGTCCTAAGTTTAACAAGTACGAGGGGCACGACGATCCTTTGGCTCATTTAAAAAGGTTTTCCAATCAACTAAGAGGAGCAAGGGGAAAAGAGGAACTGTTGATGGCTTACTTTGGTGAGAGTCTAACCGGGATATCTTCAGAGTGGTTCATTGATCAAGATATCTCTCGTTGGAATGTTTGGGATGACATGGCTTGAGATTTTGTCAAGCAAATTCAGTATAATATTGATTTTGTGTTTGATCATACCACACTAGCCAACATTAGAAAAAAGACCACCGAAAGTTTTTGAGAATATGCTATTAGATAGAGGGAGCAAGCTGCTAGAGTTAAGCCATCAAATAGAGGAGTGTGAAATGATTGATATTTTTCTCTAGGCACAGGAACGTGACTACTTCCATCATTTGCTTTCTACTATTGGAAATACATTTAAGATCGGAGAGATGATATAAAATGAAATTAAGTCCGAAAATATCATAAGTCAAGCTTCTTTGAAAGTAACAACGTGAGCAATTCAAAATGACTCTAGAAGTTTTGCAAAAAAGAAAAGAAAGAACGATATGGTTACTGTTGGACTGCGACAAAGTTCAAGAGGTCCACATCACCAATACGCGCAATCTCACGCCCAAAGTTATATCCAAGACTCATATGACCATCCATGATACTATGTTCCTCTCCAAAATCTATAATATTTCAGTCCATCTACTCAGTATCCTATTTATAATGCACAGCCATATGTCCAACCTCTTTTTTACCCACAATGGCATGCATCAACCCCTTAAAATCATTCTCCACCTCCACAAACATACAAAATCTCCTCTATAGTCAATTTTTGATTCAAGTCAAACAATGAAAAGAGACAAAAATTGAGATAGTTTCACACCAACTGGGGAATCATGTAACAGTTTGTTTCAGAAATTAAAATAGTTGGGCATGATCACTCCTCTCCTTGGGTACACTTCCGATCCACATTCAATAAATTTTGATTCTAATGTACGATGTGCATATCATTCTGATGTTTAGGGTCACAGTACTGAAGATTGTCATTCTTTGAAAAGAGAAAGAGAAAAGATGATTCAAGATAAATCAATTATGGTGCAGGACATTGACAGTGGTGAAAGCTCTAGTCACGTTGATGTGCAAACTGACTAAGATGCCAAACTCAACAATTGAGAAGTCACTCCTTCCCTTAACAGGAAGGATTTGTGGTAGTTTATTTTATTTTTATTTCTGTTATCCGAATTATTTCAGGATTGTAGTTCGGAGTCTATCTTATCTTGTTTCTTTGTCATTTTTGTGAAACTCTATCATCTTTTCTTTCAACAAAATGTAGTATCCCTTTTTTACTTTTTATTTTAAATATATATTATTTATTTATTTTCTTTACACATTACATTTTATGTCGGTTTTAGTGATATGATATGCATGCTGAATTTTTTAGCCAGATTTTAAATCCAATCTAATCATGAAATATTGAATCAAGAAATTAAAATTGAAAAAAAATATGTAAGGAAATAAGTAAAGTGTTAGGGATGTTTGGTGACCGAGTTAAAGCCTCACTTGAATGAATTAAGGCAATCACTTTGTGAATCAAAGAATGACTTGATCATCAATTAAAGGGTACAATTTACATATGAAATCAATTAGAAGATATATAGTATCCACTGTCAAGAGAAGCAAAAGGAAGTTAGCTTCAAAAGGCATGAGTTATCCATGTAAGTAAAGTACAACACAAGTGGACCTAAATATTTCATAAGCATAAAAGAAGTGGCACATGTGCATATGCTTAGTTAAGGTCTATATTGAAAAAGATGTGTATGTCATGTTTCACTCTTAGACTGCATGTAATGGACTTGTATTTTTAATGATTGATATGACTAAGGTATTTCATTATACCATCCAAATGTTGTGTCACCCTTTATTTTCCCTTTTGAGTTTTAGTTTTATTTTCTTCCGTGCCCTCTTTTAGAATCAAAATAGAGCCTGAAAAAGTCAAAGAGAAAAGAAAGAACAAGAAAAGTGTCAAAAAATAGAAATAGAGTCAAAAAGAAATCTCAAAAAAAGAGAAAAGTCAAAAAAAAGTCAAAGTTAGAGTCAGAAAAAAATCAAGCAAAAAAAACACAAGATATCTGAACTACGTTTAACCTAGTTCTTGCTATGAAAAGATACGTAGGCAACCCTACTCTGGGGTTCGGTCCAACCAAGTAAAAATTCAAGTTACCCAGTATGAAAAAAAAACTGGGGCAAAAATTATTTTCTTTATGAGTCGAGTTCAAAAGTTGTACGTCTCACCCTATGTTATGTTTATTTTGAGCCTCATGCCGCCCTTTCTTTCTAACCTATCCAAAAATCAAGTTACAACCAAAAAAAGAACTTCAGATCAACTTTAAAAATGTCAAGGCCAAGCATGTTATAGGTATATGATGTTTCATCTTTTGGGCACCACTTTCCTTCATCAGCATAAAAATGTGAGAAAAATAAAAATAAGAGTTTTATTGGTGCAAACCTTTCTGGGCATAAGAAATATGCAGGATGTATGAAAGACTCACATAGCCCAAAGAAAATCATCATAATCATGAGAGGATGAAATAAGTACAATAACACATGTGAGTCATCATATAATTTGTCAATCACTTTCAGTTCATTAAGAATATCAATTCTCATAATGTAAATATCATTTAAATCTTTCGAAAGAATAACTTTCACAATTCCACTTTCAAATCACTTCACCATTCACCATAGACATAAGGAAACACACACACACTGGGAGATCCTATAACCAACATAAACCATGTGAGCTACATGGAGTCCAACTTACAACCCACGTTGGGGAGAGTCGTCCTATCCTTGCCATTGGAGTAGGACTATCGATATCAAATCAACACAAACTAGTGATCACTATATAAATCAGCCCCAGGCTCACTCCTACGGGGGCACGTAGTTCTAGGGAAGTAAGGTCTCTTTATACCTTCCACTCGGTGCTAAAGATTTCTCCTGAACTTAGCTTAAATCATTTCAAAGACAATCCACAACAAAATAATTTCAGTAATATATAAATATACATCGGAAACCATCATGCTTCCCATCTATCAAAATCAACCACGTTGTGGATTTCTTTCACACTCGAGTTCAAAACAACTCCATTAAGATCAAAAGGTCAAATCGTTCAAAATATCGCAAATATTCAACATCAGCGTGCTTATAACAAACACTTTCTCAAAAAACACAATTTCCAATGGGGATTCACGACCCAAATATCAAAATCATGATAAATATCATTCAAGATTCATGCTTTATATCTCCACACATGTAAATTCATCTTTCAAAATCATAAATATCAAGATTTCATAATAATCATCATAAGATATGGGTTCATGCTTCAAATTCATAAAAATCAAATAAAAATCATGCCTTTGTAAAGAAAATTACTTTTGAGCACA
>NC_061122.1:60265719-60268198 GCF_002878395.1 Capsicum annuum
TGTGAGGGAATTTGATGAAATATAACATATAATGCTTCTAATAGGCTTTAATATAGGGTTTGGATGGATTTTGGGTGAGGGAGGATGACCAAAATGCCCCTAAAAATTAAATAATTCTCGAATCTGTCCTTTGGTGGACTGTTTTGATAGTTTGAAGTAGATCAACCATAACGTTTTACTCTGATATCCAAATTGAATGAAACCAATTTCATTAGAAAGAGAACTCTCATATATTTTCGTTGATAAATAGTATCTCACCCAGATCATTGTGTACGAGGAGTTATAATCGTTTGAAGTTGAACCAAAAATTTACTTTTGATAGGCTGAAGTAGATTGACCATAACTTTTTGCACCGATAGACTGAAACCAATTTCATTGGAAAGAGAACTCACAGAGCTTTCCATTGATATATAGTAGAACACCCAGATCATTATGTACAAGGAGTTATGATCATTTAATATTGGAGAAAAAATACGCCAGGCCTCAGTACTTTTTTCTGCACGTTTTACTGTTCACTACTATTCACGGTTCGATCGGAATGTTCATAACTCGTCGCTCGGGTGTCCGTTTTGGATGATCCACATATTCTTGGAAAGCTTATTTGATACTCTACACAATGGTAGGTCATAATCTAAGACATTCATCATGAAAAATTTATAATTCATTCTAGAAGATAGAACCCAACACATTTACGCACAAAATTTCAACGAAAAATTTCCTAGGGTATTACATCATCCCCTCCTTGGAAACATTCATCCTCGAATGACACTAGACATGCCAAGATTAGATAGGGAATAGAGCATACAGATGAAACCATTCGTTAGACTCATCACCACATCATTTCTCACTCCGAATGCAACATAGAATGCATAAATTCAAGAAACTACAGCTGAACACATAATAAATGACAGCTGAACTGCTGCAACTTTTATCAAAAGTGCATGATTTAGGAAAGAACGGTACCTTCGGCTTGATCGGAGTTTGCGGAAAATAGGTGCGAATACTTGGATTGCATATCCGCCTCAGCTTCCCAAGTTGCACCCTTAACAGATTGGTTTCGCCACAACACCTGGACTAAGGGAACTTTTTTGTTCCTTAGTCTTCGGACACTGAAATCAAGAATCTCAACAGGAATCTCATCAAAAGAAAGATTTTCTTAAATGTCAGCACTCACAGAGGAATCTACTACCACAGCATCGCTAATATGCTTTCTAAGCATGGAGACATGGAATATTGGATGAACAAAGGACAACTCGAAAGGCAACTAGACCTCATAAGCTACCTTACCAACACAGCTAAGAATTTTGTAAGGACCAACATAATAGGGACTAAGCTTTCCCTTCTTTTCGAATCTCTTCACCCCCCCTCATGGGTGAAATTTTCAGATACACTAGGTCACCAACTTCAAACTCAAGGTCTCTCCTTCTAACATCCGCATATGACTTCTGACGACTCTGCGCAGTTTTTAACCTTTGCCTAATCAACTTAACTTTTTCCATAGCCTCAAATACCGAAGCAGGACCACTCACAGCCGCTTCACCCACCTTGAACTAACCTATGGGTGATCTACATTTCTTCCCATATAAGTCTTCAAATTGAGCCATGCCAATACTAGAGTGGAAATTGTTATTGTAAGAAAACTCTATTAACGGTAAGTGATCATCCCAACTTCTCTTAAAGTCAATTGCACAAGCTCTCAACATATCTTCTAAGGTCTGGATGGTCCGCTCAGCCTGACCATCGGTCTGTGGATGAAAAGCAGAACTCAAAAGCACTTGGGTACCAAGACCCTTCTGAAAAGCTTTCCAAAATTGCGAAGTGAACTGAGTACCCCTATCCGAAATGATAGACAAAGGAACTCCATGCAGTCTGACTAGCTCTCGGATATACAATCTAGCATAATCCTCAGTAGTATATGAAGTATAAACAGGCAAGAAATGAGCAGACTTAGTCAACCTATCAACCACAACCCAAATGGAATCATGATGGCGTCGGGAAGGAGGTAAACCAATCACGAAGTCCATATTTATCTCTCCCCACTTCCAGGTGGGAATACTAAACTCTTGCATCATACCACCAAGTCTTTGGTGTTCAACCTTAACCTGTGGGCATGTTGCACACTTAGCTACAAACGCTGCTATATCTTTCTTTATGCCACTCCACCAATAGATTTCCCGCTAGTCTCGATACATCTTGGTGGTACCAGGATGAATAGAATATCGTGCCCCGTGCACTTTAGCAATAATCCTCTGTCTCAGATCATCAACATTTGGGACACACAATCTACCCTGCAATCTCAACACACCATCTCTTCCTTGGGAGAAAACCTCTACTTTTTGGTCCTTGACTTACTCCTTCAGTCTGACCAAACTAGCATCTAAGTATTGTTTTTCCTTCACTTCCAAAACCAAGGAGGATTCGGAACTACTCTAAACCCCTATACTACCTTCAGCAGAGTCAAACAACCTAACCCCTAATC
>NC_061122.1:60268298-60272636 GCF_002878395.1 Capsicum annuum
TTTTGGTCCTTGACTTACTCCTTCAGTCTGACCAAACTAGCATCTAAGTATTGTTTTTCCTTCACTTCCAAAACCAAGGAGGATTCGGAACTACTCTAAACCCCTATACTACCTTCAGCAGAGTCAAACAACCTAACCCCCAATCTAGTCAAACGATGTACATCACGAGCCAACTCTTTCTTACCTTCTACCACATGCGAAACACTACCCATGGACACTCTACTTAGGGCATCCGCCACAATATTGGCCTTGCTCGGATGGTACAGCACACTCATCTCATAGTCCTTTAACAATTCAAACTATCGTCTCTGCCTAAGATTCAATTTTCTCTGCGCAAACACATACTGCAGACTCTTATGATCAGTGAAAACATCAACATGGCCACCATACAAATAGTGTCTCCAGATTTTCAAAGCAAACACAACAGCAGCCAACTCAAGGTCATGGGTAGGGTAATTTTTCTCATGGGGTTTCAACTGTCGAGAAACATAAGCTATCACCTTACCCTTCTGCATCAATACGCAACCCAACCCAACTCTCAAAGCATCACAGTACACCACAAAACCATCAACACCATCAGGCAAAGTCAAAATAAAGGTTGAAGTGAGTCGAGTCTTCAACTCCTGAAAACTCTTCTCACAAGATTCGGACCATTAGAACTTCACTTTCTTTTGGGTCAACCGATTCATAGGAGACGCTATAGAGGAGAAACCCTCAATAAAATGGCGGTAATAGCCAGCTAAACCTAAGAAACTTTGGATATCAGTCGGAGAAATAGGTCTAGGCCAATTTCTAATAGCTTCGGTCTTTTGGGGATCAACTCTAATACCTTTGGAAGAAATGATATGACCCAGAAAAGCAACTGACCTTAGCCAAAACTCACACTTACTAAACTTGGCAAACAACTTGTGATCTCTAAGGGTTTGCAAGACAACTCCGAGATGATCAAAAATTTCATCCTCACTACGGGAGTACACCAGTATATCATCGATGAACACTATGACAAACATATCAAGATATGGTCTGAACACTCGATTCATGAGGTCCATAAAAACTGTTGGGGCGTTAGTTAACCCGAAAGACATAACAAAAAACTCAAAATGACCATAACAAGTTTGGAAAGCAGTTTTTGGGATGACACACTCCCTAACTTTGAGTTGATGATAGCCGAAATGAAGGTCTATCTTTGAGAAATGACTTGCACCTTGCAATTGGTCAAACAAATCATCTATTCTCGGGAGAGGGTACTTATTTTTTATGGTGACTTTATTCAGTTGGTGGTAATCAATGCACATACGCAAAGAGCCATCTTTCTTTCTCACAAACAACACAGAAGCACCCCAAGAAGAAATACTGAGCCTTATGAAACCCTTATTTAGTAGATCTTTGAGTTTCTCTTTCAACTCATTAAGTTCTTCAGGGGCCTATGGTAAGGAGGAATAGAAATGGGCTACATATCGGGAAGAAGATCAATCCCAAACTCTATCTCTCTATCAGGAGGTATGCCTGGGAGATCATCCGAAAAGACATCAAAAAACTCATTGACGACGTTAACAGACTGGAGAGTTGGAGTCTCAGACTTAGTGTCTTTGACTCTAACGAAATGGTAAATACACTCCTTGGAAATAAGCTTTCTAGCTTTGAGGTAAGAGATAAAATGACTCTTGGGTGACACAGAATTCCCAGACCACTCAAACACGGATGCACCCAAAAATTAAAACTTGACCACTCGGGTCCGACAATCAATAGAGGCATAAGAAAAATACAGCCAGTCCATACCCAGAATCACATTAAAATCTACCATGTCTAACTCAATCAGATCAGCCAACAAGACTCTATGAAGAACGGTAACAGGAAACTTTTTATACACTTTCTGGGCAACAATCGAATCACCCACTGGGGTAGAAACTAGGATAGGCTCAGGAATAATCTCAGGACTCATTTCAAAATTCACAGCAATCAAAGGTGTAACATATGAGAAAATGGAACTAGGATCCAATAAAGCATACACATCAAACTGAAATATACGAAGCATACCAGTAACAATATCGAGAGAGTCCTCCTGTTCCTGGTGGGATGGTAAAGCATAGAATATATTTTGGCGCTGCCCGCCAGCATTGCTAGAAGAGGTTCCCTGAGCTGGGGTTGGGCGAGTCGCTGGAACTAGAGTACTAACAGTCTGAGTTTGAGTCTGAGGGCGATAGTCACGACGCCCTTGTCCATCCTGTGGACAATCTCTAACTTTGTGACCCATGTCACCACACCGAAAACAATCCCTCTTCTCACCCCAACACTCATCCGAATGAGCCCTACCATACTTAGGACACAGGGGATGATTTGGCTTACTGCCAGTATTGTACTGGGACCTGGATACATATGACCTACTACCTTGCTCCTACCTACCTCTAGGCATGGGAGAACTAGAAGATGACGGTGCTGGCATAGACGAATGATCCTGATACTGAGGGCGACTCCCTCCCTGCGATCTAGTCTATCCCTGTTCGTGCTGCTCGGATCTAGCTCTCTTATTCCCTTTCATTCTATCTCTCTCCTTAATCTTGTATTCCTCAATCTGTTGGGCATGATTCATCAGCCTAGAAATATTCATCTCACTATTCAGCATAGCAGACCTACACTCCTTAACCACTTAACTAGACACTCCAGTCACAAACTTACTCATACTAGCCCACTTATCAGCCACTAAGTCAAGAGCATTCTTGGACAACTAATTAAACTTTAGACAGTACTCCCTAACAGTCATAGAGCCTTGTCGCAGGTTCATAAACTCTTCCACTTTCGCCTCCCTCATCTCCAAAGGGAAAAACTTATCCAGGAATACATCCTGGAACTCTTGCCATGTTATAGGGACAGCTCTCTCACCTCTACCTTTCCTCCAAGCAACAACTCAGTCATAAGTAAGGTCTTTCAGCCTATACACAACCAACTCCACACTATGTTCCTTAGATACATGCATCACCTGAGTAATCTTCTGCACCTCCTCTAAAAACAATCGTGGATCCTCATCAGACTTAGACGCATAGAATTCCGATGAATTCATCCGCATGGTCACGGATCCTGGTAGTAGCTGAATCACCTCCCTGCTGCTGTGGAGCCGGGGCTGGGTTGGCCTGAACTTGCAGTAACAGCTTGGTCAAACGCCTGAAAGGCTGCCTAAAATTCAGCATGAGACACATTTTCATTCAATGGGTCAGCGGGTTGAGGTTGCTGACCATCATTATTTCTTCTTGCTCGATGTGGAGGCATATTTCTAAAAGAGGAGAGCACAAATCGATAGCAGAGAGAGGCACTTTAAGCATGATAGACTTCTGAAAAAAAGAATCACACTTTTTCCTAAAACGTCTTGTAGCCTCTTGCTTATAGATGTGGCGTGCTACACACCGATGATCAAGACTCTACTTAACGCAGCTTGTCAGACTCCCTAGGACACCTTAAAACCTTAAGCTTTGATACCAAGTTTGTAACGCCCCAGAAAATGAGTCCCGGAGTATCACACGGTGCTTAAGGCTACGAGTAGCCCCAAAATAACCCTTTGAGCCATTTTCATTTAGTTTAACACAAACCAACGGGGTTTCCATAAATAACCCTCAAATATCAACAGAGTAATCATCATTCAAGAATAAAAGAATTTCAGAAAGATAACAAAATACGACTTATTAGTCAACTCCTAACATCTATACTAGTCTGACAAGCCTCTAAGAAAATCAGTAAAACCAGCGAGCCATTAAGACATGCCCCAACTGACTCATACTTAGTTATCAAATGTAAATAATTCCATGAAACCAACATCAGACATCACGTCCTCGGAACATAAGGACTCACCACAACATAGGATGTAGAACAGTATGCCTGAAGAATCACTGTCAAACCTGGAACTGAGCACCTAAACCTATATTTCGATAAAATACAGCCCACATCTGAAGATATGGGTCAGTATCATGGAAAGGAATCGAGTATATGGGGGTGTATGCAGTTGTATAAACATCATTATCATAAATATTTATTAGAAATATGCAAGATATATTAAAGACTCATATAACCCGAAGAAAATCATCATAATCATGAGAAGATGAAATAAGTACAATAACACATGTGAGTCATCGTATAATTTGTCAATCACTTTCAGTTCATCAAGAATATCAATTCTCATAATGTAAATATCATTTAAATCTTTCGAAAGAATAACTTTCACAATTCCACTATCAAATCACTTCACCATTCACCATAGACACAAGGAAACACACACATACTGGGAGATCCTATAACCAACATAAACCATGTGAGCTACATGGAGTCCAACGTGGGTTGTACGTTGGACTC
>NC_061122.1:60272736-60274680 GCF_002878395.1 Capsicum annuum
ATAATCATGAGAAGATGAAATAAGTACAATAACACATGTGAGTCATCGTATAATTTGTCAATCACTTTCAGTTCATCAAGAATATCAATTCTCATAATGTAAATATCATTTAAATCTTTCGAAAGAATAACTTTCACAATTCCACTATCAAATCACTTCACCATTCACCATAGACACAAGGAAACACACACATACTGGGAGATCCTATAACCAACATAAACCATGTGAGCTACATGGAGTCCAACGTACAACCCACGTTGGGGAGAGCTATCTTATCCTTGCCATCAGAGTAGGACTATCGATATCAAATCCACACAAACTAGTGATCACTATATAAATCAGCCTCAGGCTCACTCTACGGGGGCATATAGTTATAGGGAAGTAAGGTCGCTTTATACCTCTCACTCGGTGCTAAAGATTTCACCCAGACTTAGCTCAGATCATTTCAAAGACAATCCACAATAAAATAATTTCAGTAATATATAAATATACATCGGGAGCCATCATGCTTCCCATCTATCAAAATCAACTACGTTGTAAATTTCTTTCACACTCGAGTTCAAAATAACTCCATTAAGACCAAAAGGTCAAATCATTCAATATATCTCAAATATTCAACATCAACGTGCTTATAACACACACTTTCTCAAAAAAAACATAATTTTTAATGGGGATTCACGACCCAAATATCAAAATCATGATAAATATCGTTCAAGATTTATGCTTTATATCTCCACACATGTAAATTCATCTTTCAAAATCATAAACATCAAGATTTCATAATAATCATCATAAGATATGGGTTCATGCTTCAAATTCGTAAAAATCAAATAAAAACCATGCCTTTGTACAGAAAATTACTTTTGGGCACAAGAACGAAATAGAGTTCTTGTTGAAAAACCCCACATACCTTGATTGATGAACTTTAGATCGATACTCATTTTTGAGATGTTAATCGTTCCTTTGAATAATGGTTCTTGGATTTCTTGAACTAGGAACTTAGAATTTTGAATAAATTTGCAGAATTAATGGTGAACTTTGGAGGTTCTTGAAGTTGGATGTAGGAGCTTAGGGTTTTCTTTTTGAGGGAATTTGATGAAATATAACATATAATGCTTCTAATAGGCTCGAATTAAGGTTTGGACGGATTTTGGGTGAGGGGGAATGACCAAAATGCCCCTAAAAATCAAATAATTCTCGAATTTGTCCTTTAGTAGACTGTTTTGATAGTCTGAAGTAGATCAACCATAATGTTTTACTTCGATATCTAAATTGGATGAAACCAATTTCATTAGAAAGAGGACTCTCATATATTTCCGTTGATATATTGTATCTCACCCAGATCATTGTGTACGAGGAGTTATGATTGTTTGAAGTTGACCCAAAAATTCACTTTTGATAGGATGAAGTAGATCGACCATAACATTTTGCTCCGATAGATAAATTGGATGAAACCAATTTCACTGGAAAGAGGACTCGCAGAGCTTTCCTTTGATATATATTAGATAACCCAGATCATTATGTACAAGGAGTTATGATCGTTTAAAGTTAGAAAAAAAATACACCTGGCCTCAGTAATTTTTCCTGCACGTTTTACTGTTCACTACTATTCACGGTTCGATCGGAATGTTCATAACTCGTCGCTCGAGTGTCCATTTTGGATGATCCACATATCATTGGAAAGTTTATTCGATACTCTATGCAATGGTGGGTCATAATCAAAGACATTCCACATGGAAAATTTATAATTCATTCTAGAAGATAGAACCCAACACGTTTACGCACAAAATTTCAATGAAAAATTTTTCGGGGTATTACAGCATCGTACTCTTGCAAGGGAATACAACCTTAATTTAGTAATCACAATCTCATACTCGGCCTTTGGCCCACAAATATCAATACCAATCCTACGGAGGCACGTAGTTTTGGGGCAAATACCACATT